>NC_000071.6:92242204-92527204 GCF_000001635.26 Mus musculus | reverse complement strand
TGGAGAACGAAGTTGTGTTTTCAAGTCTTTAGTTTTCTGTGTATCTACCTAACATGTTCTCCTGGGGCTCTGCCTTCTCTTCTGTGGGTAACATGTTCTGAAATGAATGTGAGCGTAGAAGTGGCCCTTTCTTGGGAGTTCTCCCTGGCTGAGTCACTTTTGCTTCCCTTCTTTGCCCAGCAGTCTAAATTCTAAGGAAAAACTCCATCTGAGTTGTTGTTAGGTGCTGTATTAGTCAGGGTTCTCTAGAGTCACAGAACTTATGGGTAGTTCAGTCCTACAAGGCAAGCAGGCGAAGAAGAGAGAGCTAATTTTCCTTCTACCAATGTCCTTAAGTAGGTCTCCAGCAGAAGGTGTGGCCCACATTAAAGGTGTGTACCACCACACCTGACTCTGGGACTTGCTTTGTCCCAGGCTGACCTTGTACTCAGAGATCTCCACGCCTTAGTCTCCTGGGATTAGAAGCCTGTATTACTACTTTGCTTGGGCCTAAACTTTTCATGGCCACTAGGCCAAGATCTCCATGCCAAGATCCAGGTCAGAAACTTGTGTCTTCCAGCCGCAAGATCTGAATCACAGGTGAGCCTTCTAATTCTGGATTGTAGTTCACTCCAGATATAATCAAGTTGACAATCAGGAATGGCCGCTCCAACTGCTAAGTAATCCTTCTTTAGATTTATAAAGGTTCACAACCGCTGATCGCCTTCAGATAAAATAGGAGTATGGGATGTGTTCTCTGTTCTTTAATTCTATGTCTTCACTAACACAAAGCCTGTAAATTGCTGGGATGCTTAACTCACAGGAAAGTAAGAAGTTTGTAGTTGTTTTCTCATGTAATTGATCACAGCAGTAAAATTGACCAATATACTGCTCTTAAGTTCTCTGAGCATGCAGTGTTGTGGTGTAGACGGTTGTGTGTCCTGCCCCATTAACATGCTGAAGTCTTAATCCCCTGCTCACCCCCAAAGTGATGGTTCTGGGAGATCAAACCTTTGGATGGTGATAGGTCACGATGACAGAGGTCATGAGGAATAGTGACCTTATAATAGATGTCTTAGAAAGTTAGCTAGCCCCTTCCACTATATGGAGGCACAGAAGCACGCACCAGCTATGAACCAGAAACTGGGCCATCACTGGGTTAAAAAACCTGCTGCCACCTTCATCTTAGAACTCCCAGCCTTGGGCGCTGTAAGAAATAGATTTTCTGCTGTTTGTAAGAGATGTAGTTGTTTTGTTTATTTGTTTGTTTGTTTGTTTTGGTTTTTCGAGATAGGGTTTCTCTGTATAGCCCTAGCTGTCCTGGAACTCACTTTGTAGACCAGGCTGGCCTCGAACTCAGAAATCTGCCTGCCTCTGCCTCCCAAGTGCTAGGATTAAAGGTGTGCACCACCACACCTGGCATGAGATGTAGTTTTAAGGGTTTTGTTACAGCAGCTCAGACAGATGCAGTCAGGCATTTTCATATTGACCTTTATAAGGATAAGAAGGTTTAATCAATTAATAAGATTGTTCCTCAACGTGATAAATTATGCTGCCTAGTGAACTCTTGCTCACCTTTACCTCCACTCTTCTACAGAAGAGCCACTCTCCTATTGTTTGTTGAGATGAGGTCTCTGTAGCCCAAACTGACTTCAAACTCCCAATGTAGGGGAATATGGCCTTAATTTGATCTTTCTGTCTCCATCTCCCAAATTTCTGCATTAAAAGTGTATGCCACCTGGCCCTCTGGGCTTCAGGATAAGTGGAGGTAGAGGTGAGCAAGAGTCTAGCCAGGTAGCATAATTTATCACGTTGAGAAACAATCTTATTTTGTACATTGTATTTTCCCTCCCATTTTTCAGGAGGCTTAAAAATCAATTCTCTCAAGCTTGTATGCCCTAGGTTTCTGCTTCATGCATCCCAGAAGGGAACCAGCGGACCAGTAGCCTTGGACCCAAAACTGAAACCACAGAGCCCAAACCGTCCTTTCCTTAGGCTGTTTGTCTTGGTCTCTATCTAATCACTACATACTATTGACTACCACAACTCTCTTAACCCCAGCTTGGCTATCTGCCAGTCCCCTGCCACATCCGTATTCTTGCTGAAACAGCCACTGGCCACGTCTGGGTCTCACAAGACTCACTTTGACCCATGACTCTCTTCATTTTCTTCCTTCTTGTCTCTCCTTCAGAGAGACTCTCATTTCAACAACTTCTCCTAGTGAAGTGACTCATTAAAGAATGAATACAAACCTTCACCTGCTGCTCGTTCAACCGATGTTGCAAGGTCCAGGAAACCAGACAGCTCTGAGATTTTGCAACATGCTGGCATTGCCTTGTTGAGTTCAAAAGCCACCTCCACCAAGAATCCAAACCTCATTTTGCTCCTACAAAAACGAAAATCTGGAGAGAACCGGCTTTATGTCAGAACCTGAGAAATGTTAACAGCCTTGAGAAGCATTCTAAACACACAGTATTTCCAGCAAACTCACCACTTTTCCTTTGTTTCCAATAGATTCGGAGAGCTGGAGGCCAAGCTGTGGTTAATAACTTCCCAGCCTGCACAGGTGCCAGGTTTATTTCAGTTTCAGCTTCACTCCCGACTGGCCATAAGATGCTGGGTTGCTTTAACCACTTATCTATATCTGTTTTCTCATTTTGAGAATAGGAATGGAACATCATCTTCATAGGGTCATGGAAGGGTTAAATGCAGCACAACATAGGGAGATCTTACTATATGGATATCTGCTGTTAGGCTTTTATTGCCCCTCCCCCTGCCCCGAGGCATTAAACACAGGCAGAGCATTAGTAGAGTGTTCTACCATTGAACTACATTCCCAACTCATATTTTTTTGTTTGTTTCTTTATGGGGACAAAGGGGCTAGAGAAATAGCTCAATGGTTAAGAGCACTGGCTGCTCTTCCAGAAGATCTGGGTTCAATTCCTAGCACCAATGTGACAGCTTATCTAGGACTCTAGTTCTAAAGGATCGGATGCCGTCCACAGGAATCAGGACACAATGCAGGCAAAACACCCATAAACACAAAGTTTTCAAAATGGGACCAGGTTGGAGAGATGGCTCAGAGGTTCAGAGCACTGACTGCCCTTCCAGAGGTCCTGAGTTCAATTCCTAGCAACCACATGGTGGTTCACAACCATCTGTAATTGGTTCTAATGCCCTCTTCTGGTGTGTCTGAAGACAGCTACAGTGTACTCATATACATGAAATAAACAAGTAAATCCTATAAACAAAAAACAAAAACAAAAAAGCAGAGGCCACAATATGTGGCTCAGGCTGGCCTTGAATTTGACGTTCTCCTACCTCAGGCTCTCAAGCGCTGGGGTTACAGGCATGTGTCACCACAGCTGGGTTCTTCTCATTTTTTTTCTCCCCTGCTTCTTCATTCACTATACTCTCCTGTATTCCACCCCAAACACATGTTCTGTTAGTCAGAGGCACTAGGCTAGCATACCTAAAGCCCTAGATTTGAGTCAACCTAGGACTCACACAAACCCAGAAACAATGGAACCATTGTGTGAAGAAAACACTGGGTTTGCTGCTTCAGGAGAGAACTGGAACAAGGCAAAACAAAAGAAAAACAAATGGTTTTTCTCTTTCTTGTTTTTTTATGTTTTGAAACAAACAAACAAACAAAACACCTACATGCTTATGTAGGGGAAGGGAACGGAAAGTGAGAATATCTAAAGAAGAATTCTCTCAGTATAAAAGTGTCCCAGGGGCTGGAGAGATGGCTCAGTGGTTAAGAGCACTGACTGCTCTTCCAGATGTCCTGATCCTGAGTTCAATTCCCAGCAACCACATGGTGGCTCACAACCATCTATAATGGGATGTGATGTCCTCTTCTGGTGTGTCTGAAGAAAGCAACAGTGTACTCATATACATAAAATAAGTATACTAATTAAATAAAAGAATTCTAAAGCAAAATAAAGATGAGGCTGTGTTAAGCCGCCTGCAGCCACACTAACTGGGTTCCTGAGTGGGAGGCTGGAGCTGTATGGGAGATAACGACAAGAGAAATAATGGAGGCCAAGACATGTTTCTGTTCAAGGCCCCCAAGTTTACTAAGAGTCTGTGCTTAAAAAGGGGGGAGGCCCATCCCCGCCAATCCATTCTTGGTGCCTGTTGCCATCCTGTAGGTGGATCTGCCCAATGCTGTCTCCGAAATATCTCAAGGGCCTCTCAGCAGATAGCAGTGTCCTGGAGAAGAGCAGCGGCAGGTGACAGAACAATAGAGCCATCTAAGTCGGAAGGTTCCACCCCAGGTATTCTCATACTCAGGGGCAGCAAGGTCAAAGCCAGCCTACTCAAGGCTGGGGGAGGCTACAAGGCTGGGTGTCAGGAGCCATAATGGGACAAGCTAATAACTGGCAGGTGATCATCCTGAAGTGGCCTGCTTGGGATTATTGTGTGATCTTCGACAGGTGAGCCCTCATTGAGCAAGCTTGTGAGGGACTCATTTTAGGAAGGATTCCTGCTATTAATATGCTTTTCCTGTTATTATAAAACATGTATAGCAATCACTAAGTAGTAGCGCACCCCTTTGGAGCAGATCTCTGAAGACCCATGAAGATGTACTATCTTGTAGTGATGCTATATAGACAAATAGATGACTTAAGTCTTAATGATGGCCGGGCGTGGTGGCGTGCGCCTTTAATCCCAGCACTTGGGAGGCAGAGGCAGGCAGATTTCTGAGTTTGAGGCCAGCCTGGTCTACAGAGTGAGTTCCAGGACAGCCAGGGCAATACAGAGAAACCCTGTCTCGAAAAAACAAAACAAAAACAAACAAACAAACAAACAAACAAAAAACCAAAAAAAAAAAAACCCAAAAAAGTCTTAATGATGATCCTTTAAGAATTCCTAAAATTATATCTGTGATTATTAAGCTCTTTTATAATGGGACTGTTATTAGGTCCTTTTCTGCTTCAATGAGAACTCTGTCAGTCTCCCAAGTGTCACCAGTTAATTGCGCTTAGGTGGTAACCAGACTTTCCAAGAGGTTGTAAAACAATTAACCAAAGGTCATAAAAAGGGAACTAACCATTTATTATAGGTGCCAGGACAGAAGAGAAAATATCGACTGGGTTTATCTATACAAAACTTTATTTATAACTTAGTTATGATTTTAACCCTTCAGTGAACCTGTGGAGCTGAGACAGGTGATGGATGTTTAGCCAGATAACTATTCCTAATGGATATGCCTGTGGACATCCTCTGTTGTAAACTTCTAATTCAATTTATGATTTGATTTTCTGTGTGAAACTTTAATGAACTTTTTAACATGTGATCATGTATTCTAAATGATGTTTAAGGGCTGAGGACAAAGAGAAGAGTTGCCACACCATCTTCAGTAGGATCTGTGTGACAAGTTCCACAGACTGAGGTGGTTGACCTCAAAAGGGGGAGGCCTCCTGAACCGGTTGTGGAACTCTTCGCCGGAGAAAAAATATTGAGCCGTAGTTCTCATGGCAATCTATCTGTTTTGTTTTCTCTTATTCCTTTTCTTATTTACATATTCCTGGTAGCCCAGGCCAAGATCTTAAGCGAGAATAATGGGTAAGAAACCATCCCTAGAGATGGGGTCACCATGACCTTATCTCCGGGGAAACCAATGCTTTACTTTCTAAATCATTTACAAAACTATTATGATAGATAAAACCTTTCCCAGCAATAAAATTTCATATGGCTACAAATGTATCATTGGAGGTGGGTTTTGGTATATGGTAAAGAAAGCCTTAATTAGAAAGAATTAAAATAGTTTAAATTTACATATTGAAAATTTATTTTAAAAAATCAGGCACTAGATGTTAAATAATAATTGACCATGGGGCTGGAGAGTTAGTTCAGCGGTTAAGAACACTGACTGTTAAAGATTTATTAACCTGCTCCTGGAAATACGCCACTAGCCTTGGACAACAGCCCCCACTGAACACATCCTTTTAGAATTGTTATATTTTGATGATTTATAATGATGTTACCTGTTCTGTTTGTGATTCACTGAAAACATAGTTTCAGAGTTGTAATGCTTGGATAATTTTTGTGCTTTACTGTGCCAAATGATTTTTGTTGGTATCTGTGATTGTTTCACTGGATATAGTTTCTACGAGATGTAATGTTTGGTTTTTTAATGTATAAAATCCCCTGCTTGAGAGCTGCAGAATACACTCAGATTCAAACTGCCTCTGTGTTTGTTTCTGTTTGTCATTGCTGAATCCTTACCCCCTAGCTTTGAGGACCCTCATTCCAGGGACCCCCATACCCGACTAGAGTGGTCCGTGGCAAAGAGTCAAAACTGGGGGACAGGAGTAAGAGGGATGGTAGTGAGAAGAACTGAGCTGAGGAGAAGTTTTTAGACAGAACACTTTTAGATTAGAAGAAGAATGCAGAGTGGAATAACTTAGAAATTATGGGTAACATAAAATACTAAGAGAGCAATGTGCAGAATGCAGAGGGAAAGAGTCAAAAAGAAGATGTCACAGAGAACAGAAGGAGCAGGCAGCTTCTCCTTACCATGGGACAGAACAGGTAATATGTAATAAAGATTTCTTTCTCTATGTAATAAAGAATGGAGCACATTTTTCATCCAGAATGAGTGAGTTCTTTCTGCACCAGTGCTTGGTCTTTTGTTCCATATACATATGTAAGTATAGATGTGTGTGTAAGTATGTAATTGGGAGAATGTATGCATGTGTGTGTGTATGTAATTGTGAGAATGCATGCAAGCTGGGCCCAACTGGGTTGAATGAAAATGAATAAATGAGCATGAATGAAGCTGAATATGAATTTATGTGAGATTATGCATATTCGCTTATGTAAAAGTTTTTCCTCTGTTAGTGTTATTCTCTTCACCTAGTTCAATAAAAGTTTATTTCTCCAAACTTCCCCCAGCCTGACAAGCAAGAGGCATCTGGACAGTAGGGAAAAGGCTCTAGCAATTAATCCTTTACTTAGTCTCTTGCTGTTTTAGGATGAGGCGCTGAGTGCCAGAGACTGCAGTTTCTGGCCTCAGAGGATGACAGAAGGCAGGTCAACTACAACAGCATAGTAACTTAGACTTAGATAAGTAAACTTTATTATACTGCAACCCTAAATTTCTCATAAGACAAAGTCCTACCTTCTGTCTATACTCTTCCCCCTCTGTTGCCTCAAGAAGAACTGACAAGAAGAAACATCCCACGCTGGGGCTGGCCCCCAGCAGATGGGGGGCGGGGGGGAGTCCCCTAGCCTAGGTCACAAAGATGATAATGGAGAAGTCTTGCGTGCGCTCGACTGGCCAGGAAGAACGACGCTGCAACAGGATCCTTCTGCACACGTTTATTGGGAGAGCTTGATTGTAGAGGCGAAAAGACTTCGAGCCCAGAACTGGTGCTGCTTTTATAGGCCTAGGAGGGGCGTGTCTCACACCCGGATTGGTTATGCACTAAGCCTCATTTGCATGTTCCTCATCTGATTGGCTACTCTCTCTCAGTACCTTACAGAACCTCATTATCATACCTCATTTGCATGTCTCACATCTGATTGGTTATACTCTCAGTACCTTACAGAACCTCATTATCATGCCTGGGCCAGGCAGTGTCTTTGCAAAAAACTTTACTGCATATGTACACATTGGTTGTTTGTCCAATCTTATGCGTGGTGGCCAGCAGTAGTCAGTGCCACTCTGCAACGGCACATGTGGCTTCCCACATCTCCCCCTGTTTGTTTTAATAAAATGAGGCTGGACTAGGCCTGTGCAATTATGCCCATCCGCCGTGGCTCCTGTTTTAGGTCGTTCCTCTAATGTCACAGCCTTACCCGTCATAAAGTAACCCTATCGCCACCGGGCCCCATGTCTTAGGTTGGACTGTGCACGAGGAAAGTTGCCCGTCTCTGGATACCGCAGTGCTGTGTGACAATAACTGCTAAATGACCTAGGGCGAACTCTGCAAAAGAGGCCAGCCAAAAAATGAATTAGTGGGGAAATCATGATCACCCTATTGATGAGCAAGGGCTGATCAATGATCATTGAGTCTCTCTCATCCCATCTCATGCTGACTAATTCTTGAGCATAGATAACCAAATTTCAGGGGAGGAGCCGTTTTCAATAGCTAAAAGTGCCTGAGTTATAATCACCTTATCACGTTTTTGTTGGGTTCTGAATTTGCATACCAACCAGAGCATGAACACCAGTCCACAGCATATGGCAGCACCAAACAAAATCACTCCCACCCATTCCTTAAAGTAAGAAAAAGCAGAGGTAAGCCAAGAGGTAAAGTCTCCAAGGGTCACTGGTTCCACTCTGGTCCCATTAAGGTTCAGGATCTGCATCTGCAGTCTCGTCTGCAACCTTTCCAGCTCCTGCGACCAGTTCCCCTTCAGGTCTGTACTTTTAATAAAAGAATTATTAATGTACCTATTGGGAGTAATGCACACATGCAAAGTGGATGCCACACAACTCATTTGTATGACATCCATCATCTGTTCCATGTCATGTTGTAAAATATCCACTCTCTGATTCACTAACATTAACCCTGAGGTGATGAGAATCCACCCTTTGCAGGGTAAGCAATGCCTCAGACGTTTTTTCTGCTATCTGACTTATAGTGTCAGCAGTATTAATTTGATCTGCCCAATTAGAGATAATCTTTTTCTTAAAAAATATACAGGGTGTAAAAGGTTTATCCACATTATGCACAAAGCATAATGTATAATTTAAATGAATACTAGTATTCTTATACACCCGTGGCTCTTGAGGAGTTTGTCGTGCATAAGGCACATCCAAAAAACATTCCTTTGCAAAAAACAAAGGCTAGGTAGAAGAATTGGAATGTACCGGTAAAGGTACTGGCCATGATCTTACTATGGCCCATAAAGGTATACTTATCCTGGTTTCAATCATCAGGAGCAGGAGAATCATCTTGGGGTTCATCTTGCTCTTTCAGGGTCCTTGTCAGTCGCGTCGGGACCCAAAGTGGATTTTCTTCACCCTGTGGAAAAACACAAATAGCTCCCCGGGACCTGATTAAGATAGGATCCAGGCCATACCATTTATTATCAAGGACATTTTTCCATTTGACCATTTCATTGGGCGATTGAGGCCATTGTCCATGCCTTTCAGCTGGTGATCTTCCAGCATCATCTAATTTTAGAAAATTAAGAGTAAATATTGCAAGGGATAGAGCCATCTTTGGCGTCAAAGCCTCTATTTCCCCTTTCTGTTTTTGCAAATATTGTTTCAGAGTGCGGTGGGCTCTCTCAATGATGCCTTGGCCCTGTGGATTATAAGGCAATCCAGTAATATGTTTTACTTGCATTTGTTTGCAAAATTGGCTAAATTTAGAAGAAGTATATGCAGGACCATTATCTGTCTTTAACACTAGGGGCTTGCCCCATGCAGCCCAAGCCTCTAAGCAGTGAGATATGACATGAACTGCTTTTTCCCCTGTCAAGGGAGAGGCATGTAGGACACCAGAACTGGTATCGATAGATACATGTACATATTGTAATTTCCCAAAAGATGGGATATGCGTGACGTCCATTTGCCAAACATCTAGGGGTCGCAATCCGCGAGGATTAACACCCACGGAAGGTGCATTAATAAATTCTACACATTTACCACACTGTAGGACAATATCTCGGGCTTCTGTTCGTGTGAGCTTAAATTTTTGTCGTAATGTAGAAGCAGGGACATGATAAAGCTGATGAAAATTCTTAGCACTTTCTATAGAACTTTGTGATAGGAAAACCATGTCTCTGGTGGCTGAGTCAACAATTGCATTTCCCTTAACCATAGGTCCAGGTAATGATGTATGTGCTCTAATATGTTGAATATAAAAGGGATGCTCACGCATCAAAATACAATTTTGTATTTTCCTCAAAATTTCAGATACTGGACTAGACTGCTTAAAATTTCCGGCAGTCTCTAATGCTAGAACCGCATTAACTACATAAACAGAATCAGAGATAATATTTATGGGCATAGGAAATCTTTTAAAAACTTCTAAAACCACCAAACATTCTACCAATTGAGGGGCTCCTGGGGTAAATTGCAACCTTACAGCCTTTTCATTGATTACATAACTTCCAATTCCTGTTTTTGATCCATCTGTATAAATATCAATGGCTCCCTTTATAGGGGTATTAGCCGTTACCTTTGGAAATATTACTGGATGTAATAACATAAAATGTAATAACGGATGTTTAGGATAATGATTATCAATTAAACCAGAAAAACTGCATCTAAGAATGGCCCATTCATCTATAGTAGCACACAGTATTTGCATTTGTGCGACAGTATAAGGGACAATTATGCTATCAGGCATTTTTCCAAAGTGAGTAATTGAAGTTTTTATCCCTTTGTGGGCCATATTTGCTACCATGGTGGGATAATGCTCTATAGTCTTATTAGGGGATATATGTGGATGTATCCATACTAAAGGACCATTTTGCCATAACACAGCAGTTGGCAAATTGATGGTGCGTAATATGCATAGGCACAAAGGTTCTTGCTCATTTATACGAGTTAACTGTGCTGTTTGGATCGCCTTTTCCACTTTCCTAAGAACATCAGAAGCCTCAGGTGTTAATTGTCTCAATGAGGTAATATGTGAGTCTCCTTCTAAAATTTGAAATAAAGGTTTTAATTCCGAAGTAGGGATCCTTAAATAAGGTCTAATCCAATTTATATCTCCTAATAATTTTTGAAAATCATTTAATGTCTTTAGATGATCTTTTCTTATACTAATCTTTTGTGGGGTGACACATCGTAAAGTAATAGTGGCTCCTAAAAAATGACTAACATTAGACTGCTGTACTTTTTCTGGTGCAATAATCAAGCCATTATTTTTTAAAGTTTCATTAAGCAAGCCATAAGCTTGCTGTATACTTTCTTCTTCAGGTCCACAAATCACTATATCGTCCATATAATGACAAATTTTTAAGGAGGGGAAACCATCCCTAACCGGTTGCAAAGCTTTTCCTACATATAACTGACATAATGTAGGGCTATTTGCCATTCCTTGGGGTAATACCCGCCATTGGTACCTTTTATCAGGCTCCATATGATTAATAGAAGGCAAGGTGAATGCAAATCTAGGTTTATCTTTCTTATTTAATGGAATGGAAAAGAAACAATCCTTAATATCTACTACTATAATTCTCCAATCCTTAGGTAGAGCTGAGAGTAGGGGGAGTCCTCTTTGTACAGGACCCATAACTTGCATTTGTGCATTAATGGCTCTTAGGTCATGTAACAATCTCCATTTACCTGACTTCTTCTTTACAACGAAAATAGGGGTGTTCCAGGATGATTGAGTGGGTTCCACATGTCCCAGGTCTAATTGTTTTTGTACTAATTCTTTAGCTGCTTTTAACTTCTCAGAGGGTAAAGGCCACTGAGGCACCCACACCATGTCCTCCGTACGCCATGGAATGGGCAAAGGCTCCTCAGTGGCCCCTAGAAAAAACTCAACCCTTTCTTATCTACTTTTTCTGTGGCTTTAACTGGTGAAATTCTACCTTGTAAGTTTTTTCCAAGACCTAGTCCAGGTATATATCCCATTCCTTTCATCATTTCCTTGCTTTTCTGAGAGTAGTCATTACTCAATATAAAGTTCATGGCTGACAACACATCTCTTCCCCATAAGTTTACAGGTAAAGGGAGTACATAAGGTTGAAAAAGCCCTGTCCTTCCTTCTTTATCTTTCCACTGTAAGGATTTTGCACTTATAGTTGGGGTAGCCTCATATCCTAATCCTTGTAAGCTATGTGACGATTGATTAACAGGCCAAGAAGCGGGCCACCAATTACTGGATATAATGCTTTTATCTGCTCCTGTATCCATTATACCTTGAAAGGTTTTTCCTTCTATTTGTAATTGTAAAGTGGGACGATTATCCAAATCTAAAGATATGTAGGCCACATTCGTTCCTGTAGAACCGAGTCCCTTATCCCCTCGGGAATCCTGGCTACTAGGGAACATGTTATGCAAACTAGGAAGAATCAGTAATTGAGCAATGCGATCTCCAGGAGAAATGGCTACAATACCTCGGGGTGCAGAACACATAATCTTAACTTGTCCCTCATAATCTGAGTCTATAACTCCGGGATGTATCATCAATCCTTTCAAAGCAGAAGAGGACCTACCCAACAGTAGGCCCACTGTATCCTTTGGTAAGGGACCTCTAAAGTCTGATGAAATAGGTTGGCACCCCATTTGAGGTGTAAGAATTACTCTGGAGGTGGCACAGATGTCCAATCCTGCTGAACCCGGAGTGGCTCTCCTCAGTCTCTGGGTGGCCTCATGGACACTGTGGTCTGAAATGCCCCATACATTTGGGGGCCCTGGGGACGGGGGCCCCTCACCCCGTTTTTTGGCTGTTGCACTTTAAACTGAGGTATTGGCCTTCCTTTTATATCTCTGACTGATCTACATTCATTTGCCCAATGTCTTCCTTTCCCACATTTTGGGCAAGTACCTGGTTCTGTCTTTTCAAACCTACTCTTTCTACCCTTTGTACACTGCTTTTGCATATGACCTGTTTGTCCACAATTATAGCAGGTTATTTCTTTTGCTTGCGCCATCAAAACTGCGGCAGCCAGCCCTGCATTTGAAAGAGGTCCTCCTATTTCTCTACAGGCTTTCATCCATGCTTGTAGCCCTTTCCCTTTCCATGGTGTGATAGCATTTCTACATTCTTTGGTACATTGCTCATAAACTAATTGTTCAATTAATGGCATTGCGGCCTCAGCATCACCAAATATACGTCCTGCCGCTTCCATCATGCGAGCCACAAATTCAGAGAACGGCTCATTAGTTCCCTGAATAATTTTTGTCAAGTTACCAGATACCTCTCCTCGATTAGGCAATGCTTTCCAAGCTTTCACTGCTGTCTGATTAATTTGATCATAGACCTGCACTGGGTATCCTAATTGATTGTTTGTCCATATACCCTGACCTGTAAGCATTTCAAAGCTCCATGCTTGTTGCCCTGCAGTAGCATTAGCACGGGCCTGACTCAAACACAGATCATGCCATATAGACTTCCAATCTAGATACTGTCCCATCGTAAGACATGCCTTTACCACACTCATCCAGTCAAAAGGAGTCATGGCATTGTGAGCCAATCTATCAATTTGGGACTGAGTAAATGAGGCATTAACTCCATAGGTCCTTACTGACTCTGCTAGCTCTTTTACTTGTTTATGTGATATTGGCTCATAATATCGCTGTTGAGCATGATCCTGAAAAACAGGAAAAGCCTGACATATTTTTTGCAACCCTTTAGGAGTGCAAAAAGAGTGACCATTGCCAATTGTTTTCTTATCTGCATAAGGCGGAGTAGGTGGGGGAGCACTGAAACTCCTCCCTATTGGACCAGATCTTTCTGCCTCATACTCCGCAGCAGCCTCCTTCAAATCTTCCTCCTCTCCTGTTGATAATTCGGAATCCTCTGAGCTAGACAATTCTAACGACTCAGAGTCCTCGAGAGGAGGGTAAATTGACTTAATTTTCTGCTTTTTACTATTTTTTATACTATTTTTTGTATCTTTACATTTTGGGAGTTGACAATTAAAGCCATGATATAAGATCAAGGCAAGAAAGATAGCAACCCCAGCAACAATTATCAGATCTATTTCGTAGGAGAGCATGCCTCTCACATTAATATCTTTTTTTTTTTTTTTTAATGTTTTTTTTTTTTTTTTTTTTTTGCTTGTTTGTTTGTTTGGTTGGTTTTTGGTTTTTCGAGACAGGGTTTCTCTGTATGGTCTTGGCTGTCCTGGAACTCACTTTGTAGACCAGGCTGGCCTCGAACTCAGAAATCCGCCTGTCTCTGCCTCCCAAGTGCTGGGATTAAAGGCGTGCGCCACCACGCCCGGTCATTAATATCTTTCTACTTACCGGTACCGCCGTTCCTCAGCTGAAGAGTTCTGAATCCACTCCGGATCCTTCTCAGCAGTCTGTTTTGCAGGAACACTTCATTACCACTGTTCCCCAGCTGAAGAGTTCTGAATCCACGCTGGATCCTTCTCAGCAGTCTGTTTTGCGGGAACCTTTATTAACTGCTCCTTCCCCGTGATGCAGTTCTAAATCCTCCCTGTAGCAGGGGGTCTTCGCTCGTGCCTGAAGATGTTTCTTGTCCCGGATTTCCGGCACCACTTCTTGCGGATTTCCGGCACCACTTCTTGCGCGCGCTCGACTGGCCAGGAAGAACGACGCTGCAACAGGATCCTTCTGCACACGTTTATTGGGAGAGCTTGATTGTAGAGGCGAAAAGACTTCGAGCCCAGAACTGGTGCTGCTTTTATAGGCCTAGGAGGGGCGTGTCTCACACCCGGATTGGTTATGCACTAAGCCTCATTTGCATGTTCCTCATCTGATTGGCTACTCTCTCTCAGTACCTTACAGAACCTCATTATCATACCTCATTTGCATGTCTCACATCTGATTGGTTATACTCTCAGTACCTTACAGAACCTCATTATCATGCCTGGGCCAGGCAGTGTCTTTGCAAAAAACTTTACTGCATATGTACACATTGGTTGTTTGTCCAATCTTATGCGTGGTGGCCAGCAGTAGTCAGTGCCACTCTGCAACGGCACATGTGGCTTCCCACAGAGAAGCCACAAAGAAGCAGTAGAAGCAAAAATATCTCCTCTGCCCTGGTGTTGGGGCCGGCCTGCAGCTCTCATGTCCGGGTTCGAGCCTGGAAGGCATCTTGGAATCTGGAAGGAAAGAGGGAGCCTAGGTGGGTTGAGAAATAATGGAACCAAGACAACTAGTCTGCTCGAGGTTCAAATTTTTAATGGCAGACACGCTTTATAAAAGAGGGGGGGAAAGTCCATTCACACCAATTCATCCTTGGAGCCTGGAACCAGCTGCAGGTGATGACGTGCAGAATAGGGTGTAATCTCCAGAATAGCTCCTGGGCCTCTCAGCAAGTAGCAGTATCTTGAAGAGGAAAAGGGACTTTGGCTCAACAATGGAGTGATCTAGGGAGGCAGGCTCCACCCTCGATAATCTCCTTAGTGGCAGTAAGGTCAAGGTCTGGCTCAGCCTGCTTCAGGCTAATGGGAGGCTACACCCTGGCATGGAGTATGTGTGAAAAAAATCAAAAACCAAAACACAGTGACAAATGAGCTCAGTTCCGGGGAATTGCACCTCGTATCCTCAAAGAAGTTTGTGGCTTTGGTTTTCAAATATATTTACATTTATTTATTTTATGTGTATGAATGTTTTTGCCTAAATGCATGTCTCTGCACCACTTGAATGCCTGGTGCTCTCAAAGGTAAGAAGAGGGCATCAGATCCCCTGGCACTGGATTTAGGGATGATGGTGAGCTGCCATGTGGGTGTAGGGAATCAAACTTGGGTCCTCTACAAATGCAGCAAGTACACTTAACCAATGAGCCATCACTCCAGGCCCCACAAAAGAAGTGTATGGTATCTCAGTTTGGGTCTATGGGCAAGGGAGCAGGGGAGGAGAAAATAGGTTTTCCTATGGATCTTGGGTTGCTCAGGGCAGTAGACACATCACAGGTATTTATAAACAATGTATTTAAATTACTAAGTGTTTCAGTTAGGGTTTTACTCTTATAAGAACAACATTTAATTGGGGTTGACTTACAGTTTCAGAGGTTCAGTCCATTATCTTTAGGGCAAGAGCATAGCAGTGCTCAGGCAGGCATGGTGCAGGAGGAGCTGAGAGTTCATCATGTTCAGAAGGCAAACAGGAAACAAATGGCTCCCATGTGGTTAGGAGGAAGGTCTCATTGGCCACCCCCACACCCCCACAGTGACACACTCCCTCCAACAAGGCCACACCCACTCCAACAAGGCCACACTTCCTAATAGTTCCACTGCTTGAGCCAAGCATATCCAAACCACCACACTAAGGTATGATAGCACATCTTTAAGTTAAACAATAGGAAAAGACAATAGAAAAATACCTTGGCCCTGAATTTATCACAAACTAAGCCAGTCCCAGTGCTGTTTGTGTTCTTTTTAGGCTCTTGAAATATTAAAATAATTAAAAATGACAAAATATGGTATTTCAATTTTTTTAAAAAAAGATTTATTTATTATTTGATACCGAATTCTGTCTGCATGTTTGTCTGCAGGCCAGAGAGGGCACCAGATCTCATTACAGATGGTTGTGAGCCACCATGTGGTTACTGGGAATTGAACTCAGGACCTCTGGAAGAACAGTCAGTGCTCTTAACCTCTGAGCCATCTCTCCAGCCTGGTATTTCAATTTTTAAGGTGTGTGTGTGTGTGTGTGTGTGTGTGTGTGTGTGTGTGCTTAGACTGCAAGGTAGTTTTCCTCTTCTATCATCAGTCTCAGGAATCAAACTCAGGTCAGTAGGTTTCCATAGCAACCATTTTTACCTTCTGGGCCAGTTCACTGAATGGTACAACAAGTCATCCCAAATTTAGTAACGTAATACAAAGTCTCTTATCTATTTACTATTGTTCATTGGGCAGAGCTCTACAGGGTGACTGGTCACCTCTCTCATGGGAAATTGTGCTGGGGCTGTGACATCCATGATGGCCTCTAATTCTCCAGAGTCACATGATGTCTCACCATCAGTAGTCTAAACAAGCTTCTGCCATGGCAGTTGTGAAAGAACCTAGTGGGGAAACCCCCACTCAATTCCCGATTCGGTGTGCACCGAAAGAATCACGAACAGACCGTCTTGATGTAAATACAAGAGGTAGTTTAATGGCGGAGCTCTAGGTCGAAATGTATCTCATGCAGGAGACAGTGGATTCGACCACGAGGCTTGAAACCTAGTGGTTTTTCTAGAAAAGGGTCTGGGGCTGGGGGAGGAATTGGCGCAGTTTCACATGATTGGTCCATTTAAACATCAGCAGACTGTACATGCAGATCGAGGTAACAGCAGAGCATCTGGTTAACATTTAACTTAGGTCAGAAGGGCGGGAGATAGGGAGGCGCCCGGCCAGTCCAGACATGCCATTCCCTTTATCTTTATGGCCAAGCAGCCTCAGGAATGTCTTAATGACGGCCCTGTCCTGGCATGTCCTGGCCTGTTCTGCTATGTTCTCAGCCCCAGGTTTCAAAGCTCACAAACAACTCTTTGGGCTATTTGACATAAATTACATGAATCACAGGTCTCAAGTTTTATTTTCTTTCAGCTGGACCCCAAAGAAGGTAGTGGAGCTCATTCCCACCAGGTCTAACAGCGACAGAACTATGTTAGCTGTCAGACTCCGCTGGTAAAGGCAGGCCAAGGTGCCAGACCATCTCACAGGGAAGAAAGTTAAACTCCTTTTGATGAGACAATGAGCAGGAATCTTCAATAAAGAGCAAGACTGACTGACAGTAACACCGTGCCAGTGTATTCACGGGGTTACTTAAGAGCATGTTGCTTTGTTGGGTGTAGCTCTGTGGTTCAGTGAGGCCTGGGGTATATAATAAATGCTTACAGTAAACACATGACTCCTTTCAACAGAGAGATAGACAGTGACTATGTGACTAACCCTGAGTGCTACCTCAATCTTTTCGATTTAACATGGAACCTGAAAGGTGCAAGGATCCTTAGTTCCAGGACAGTCTGGGCTATCCAGCAGGTTACAGACCTGTCTAGGCTACAAGTGATACCTGCCCTGCCGGCCCAACCCCCAAAGTTAAAATAGTAATTGAAAAAGTTCTCTTCCTACTCTCACCACCATTTCTGCCTAACCATCTCTTCTTGGAGTCTGGGGAGAAAATTCTTCACTTCTGAGTCCTGAATTGTGGGACATCAAGAAGCACTAGTGGTTATTCATTCTTAAGTGTCCTTGTTCTCCTTGGATACAGTTTTCTGATTTTATGTATGGAGAAGTCACGTCAGCCTGCTCATCAAAGGGTGCTAACCTTGACCCAAGCACCTGCCTTTCCTGGGGCCATTTGCTTGCATGCCTAGAGACGAGGGTGGTGCCCCATCTGCAGGTGACGTGATTCTATGGCAATTAAAATAATAGCTTCATTAGTGGTACAGGCAAATCCATTGACCAGAAATGAGGAAGTCCCAAGGAGTATTGAGAAACTGATTCGAACCTGGCCAAAAGTTCACTGCCACATGGAAAATAAGGAACCAAACAGAAGGGCATTCAGGCCAGGTTGTGCCGGCACTGGTGTAAGACGGAAATCACCGTTATTTCGGGAACACATGTTGCTTTTAAAAACCTGCTGCTATCTTCTGTAACTAGGATATTCTTCTTCTGTCATTGTGCTCAGTATATTTTAAAAAATGCTGGTCTGGTCAGCTGTGCTAAGAGGAAGTAAGTTTTTTGTTTTTTTGGTTTTTTTTTTTTTTTTTTGTCTAGCCAGAGATTTAAAGGGGAAGTAGACAGAAGAAATAGCAAAAGAGCCTCACTGGGGAGGGAAACAGAGGACAGGACACTAAGATGCTCTCAAAGCTGCCTCTATCTCCCTATCTACACAGTCTGTCGCTATTCCAGTGACTCAAATAGAGACAAGAAGGGACCTCAAGCGTATGACACCATTGTGTACAGCTGTGATCACAACACTGGGAAAACCGAGACAGGAAGATCAGGACTCTGAGCCCGGCTGGGGCTACACAGTAAGAGCATCTCAAACACCAAACACAAACAAAGCAAGGTGGACCTTAATGTTCTAGGTGTGGTGGCCCATAACTGTGATCCCAGTTCCCAGGAGACTAAGATGGAGTGGGGTTGGGGGTAGGATAGCTACAGTAAATTCAAGACCACCAGCTGACACGTCAGCATGGATGGGAGGAATCTTACAAGGTCCTAACCCTAGACAAAGAGCTAAAGGCAATTAATGACTGACGAGAGTCATTAGTTTCCCAGGGATGATGGCACTAAATGGTTATCTACTACCATGTGGTCAGTCCTATAAGCAATGTTAAATGGACTCTGGGTTGTGTTTATATGGTTATTCACATATATGTGATAGTAATTTTAAAAGGCCATGACTTTGGGGAGGGGTGCAGGAGGGGTTAAGAGAGGAGAGTGAGAGAAATGATATAATATTACACACATTTATGAACTTGAAGAAGGTGCTGTGCTGGAATTAGGGATCAGGGCTGGAATGGGTGGTAGCTGTCTATGGAGTTTGTACTCCAGGATGAACCAGCCAATGGTATTTGATTTAGAAGTCAGAGGTGGGGACAGGAGTCCAGTGAGCAACCTGTGAGTGACAAGCATCGAAGGTTACTTAGAAAAGCCTTTTCCTAGTTAACGAATGAAAAGATACTGGGATTGCAGCAAAAGCCCAACCCCTGCTTGAAAATGGGGGCCTAGCATGTCCCCTGAAACAGACTGGGACACCGGGCAGAGCAGCTGATAGGCAGAGGCAGGAGCTTCAGAAGTTCCAGGTCATCCTTCTACATTTGAGTTCCAGGCCAGCCCAGGATACAGGAGACTGTCTCTTTCAAAAAAGACAGAGAATCCGAAGCAGCTGTCATATTCTATTGGTCTAACAAATCACTATAGCCATTATAAATCAAAGGTTTAGCTGGGCAGTGGTGGCGCACGCCTTTAATCCTAGCACTTGGGAGGCAGAGGCAGGTGGATTTTTGAGTTTGAGGCCAGCCTGGTCTACAGAGTGAGTTCCAGGACAGCCAGGACTACACAGAGAAATCCTGTCTGGAAAAAAGAAAAGAAAAGAAAAGAAAAGAAAAGAAAAGAAAAGAAAAGGCCCTGGGTTTGATTCCCCAGCACATCAGAAACCCATGTTGTCAGCACTGGACAAGTAGAAGCAAGATCACAAGGTCATCATCTTCCTACATAGCAACATGGAGGCTAGGCTACACGAAGCTCTGTGTTAAAATTGAAAAAATCGATAAAGGGAAAAAAAAACCAGCAGAGTAAAATAAAATCTAAAAGAAAATGTGAGAGAGAGAGAGAGAGAGAGAGAGAGAGAGAGAGAGAGAGAGAGAGAAGAGGTATGTGCATGGAACCTACACGCATCTATCCTTATTCTTTAGTTTAGGTCACTTACAATCCTTAATACAAAGTAATAACATGGACACCACCACTGTTTGGAAATTATGACGAGGAGAAGAAGAAGAAGAAGAAGAAGAAGAAGAAGAAGAAGAAGAAGAAGAAGAAGAAGAAGAAGAAGAGGAGGAGGAGGAGGAGGAGGAGGAGGAGGAGGAGGAGGAGGAGGAGGAGGAGGAGGAGGAGGAAGGAGGAGGAGGAGAGGGAGAGGGAGAGGGAGAGGGAGAGGGAGAGGAGAGAGAGAAATCTGTGCAGGTGCAATTGTCCTGAGTCTAACTAACTATGTAGTACACCAGCAACAGTGTAACTTTCATCTAAATTCATTTTTTTCATTGCACATACCTCCCCCCCCCCATTTTCTTTTAGATTTTATTTTACTCTGCTGGGTTTTTTCCTTTATCTATTTTTTCAATTTTAAGACAGAGCTTCTTTTGTGTGCTTCTATTTTGCTTGTTTTCTTTCCTCTTTTGAGACAAGGTCTCCCTCTATGGTACAGGCTGCCTCCAGTGTCACGATTATTTGAGTGTTTTCCATCCTGGTGGGCTGACTCCTTAATGATAAGGACACTGGCCTGGCCAAGAAAATGTCAGTTCAGATCTTCCCCTGCAGATGGCATTAGTGACTGATGAGCCTCTCAGCTGTTGAACACGACTGAAATCTATCCCAAGCTGGTAAAGACTAACTTCTCAAGGTTGCTCCCAGTCCGCTGATTAAGCACAACAGGGATATTTAAGGCAGGTCTACATCTGAGATATGTCAGAATTTGGGGACATGCCAGTTTGCCTCAAGGACTACTCTCTCCCCACGGCTTTGCTGAACTTGTAGGTATTACTTTGCACCCAGCTTCCCTACTTGCCTTTTCCCATTAACGAAATCACACCCCACCCCCCACATCCCAACTCCAGTTCCTCTTACAACCTGTACAGCACTTCTTTCTGCTTCATAATAGGGCTGCCGCGTGTTTGTGTGTCTGTATGTGTGTGCCAGTCACGGAACTAACCCTTATTCAACTGATGATGACAAAATAGACAACAAACACCTGCTCTACTTGACTTGCTTCTCTGTTAACGCCCTTTATCAGGACACAGAGCCTTTCAAAATCTGATCTCCGAGGGCTTGGCACCACAAACCCTACAGCATAAGGCCTAGACTACTCAACAGTTAACTCCCTTGCCTTCAGTCTGCGGAGGCAAACGCCTCCTCCTCACTTTCTTGAGGACACACTCTGACTTATTCCTGAAGACCCAGTTCAACCCAACAAGGCTCTGCAGGTACAAATCAGGCACAAGTCAGCAGGCACCTTGTAAAAGCATTAGTTACATTGTACTTAAATCTTCCAAGGAACTCGGGAGATCCTCTGGAGTAAGGGAAACCGCGCGTCCAGCCGGGGTTCCCCATGCTTGGCCCACCGTGGGCCCTCAGCAGAGATCTGAAGGAGAAAGAAAGCGGCAGAGCGAATGGGGAAGGGCGATTTCAGTTCCCTGGATGACCGCGCCGCCTGCAGGGAGAGGATGCAGGCGCAACCCCGCCGAATCGCAGGGGCCGCTGCAGGGCACATGACTGAAGGCCTCCGCCCGGCCCCTCCCGCTTCCCGGCGCAGTCGCCAGCCGTCACCATCACCGCCGCCGCGGCTTGCTGGCGAGCCCCACCAGCCCGCGTCACCGCTCTGCGCGCTCCCTGCACCTCCCTGGCTGCAGCAGCCGGAGAAAACGAAAGCCAGGCGGCCCCGGCACTCGCGATCGCACCGGCTCTGCTGCTCATTCCGGTATCTACTCCAGGGCTGTGCGCACTGCGCGGGCAGCGGCTGAACACGCACGGAGAAGGTGCGGGAGCCGCAGGGGCCCCGGGCTTTGGGCGGCTGCTGCTCGGCCTTGGCGGAGGCTTGTTCCAGCTCGCCGTTCGGTCCCAGGCCTGGCCGGTGAGCTGCGCGCAGTATGGGCAGATGCTGCTTCTACACGGCGGGGACGCTGTCTCTGCTGCTGCTGGTGACCAGCGTCACGCTGCTAGTGGCTCGAGTCTTTCAGAAGGCGGTAGACCAGACGATCGAGAAGGTGAGGCAGGCTAGTGTGTGTGTGTGTGTGTGTGTGTGTGTGTGTGTGTGGTGTCTTTCTAGGCCACCCTCCCATTGCGGACCCTGTGTGGGGAGAGTTGCGTTGGCGCCGAGCCTGCAGAACACAGCTCTTGTTTGCCTCCCCGGGTTGGCAGGATGTGGAGACTTGAGGTGACTCTTCCTTTTAAATAACCTGTAAGTCTACAGATCTCGACTTTGTAGAAAAGCCTTGCGTTTCCGTTCTATCCTTAGCAATTCTCCACACCCCTCTACGCACCCGGTCTATGTTGAGCCCTGTTTCCCTCGCACTTGACAAAGAAATAGAAATGCGTAAAAGCACCGCAGAAGAGGCTGGCTTTGTAGGCTTGCCCGCGCAGCCTTTGAAACGGAGTGAGCCTGGGGATGAGAAGTGGGTGAGAGGTCTATTGTGTTCTCCTTCCTGGGCTGGACAGGGTAGGGTAGGGTAGGGCAGGGCAGGGCAGGGCAGGGCAGGGCAGAGCAGATGGCAAACAGTCTAGGCTTTAGGAATGGGTGACATTTTATCCATTGCAGTTAGTGCTTAGCGGCTCTGTGTCTCGCAGACAGCCCTGTCTCTGTTTCATACTTGTGCTCATCAGCCATTACTTGGGTAATTAACGAATTTGGACCTGTCTCCCAGGGTGTTTGATGGGGCCTGAAAACTGGTCATGTGGAAGACTTCTCCATCCTGGGGCCACCCTGGTCACTTTTTTCTTTTACCCTTTCACCCACATTCACCAGGCACGGTGGAAAGAGGAACTGGAGAGAGTTACTAGGGTCACCTTTTCCTTTAAAAATAAAGAGCTAAACAAATGAGTCACTGGGGTAGCCTTTCTCATTAGCATCATTCTTATGCATAATGTCTCGCTGATCTCTGTTGCTGTCTCCCAGGTACAAAAGCTTAGGCTTGAGAGTCTGCTTGGAGTCACTGTATTCCAGATTAATAAAATTAGTTGCCTTATTCCAAATGCCAATAGATGATGTCCCTAAATAGAGATTCGCAGTAGTAACCAGTTACTTGGAGTCTGGCAATTAAAGATTTTTTTTTTAAGTGTCAAGGCAAAGCCTTATTCAAGCCTTAATGAGATGGCATTGCCAAGAGAAGACCAAGCCTACTGTGTGAGCTTCTCAAAGACCATTGTTGCCCTGATTGTGTGTGTTCAAGGAGAAAAACAAGCCCTTTAAACTCTTGCTTTGGTAGCGTGAGTAAGGAATACAACAGTCAGAATATGATTTGTGGATCCACTTGTGTGTGTGAGTGTGTGTGTGTGTGTGTGTGTGTGTGTGTGCATGTGTCTGGGTGTTTTTGGGGCGGGGGGATCTGGTAAGATAAAGGTTTCTCCTAGCACCTCAGCCATAAACACCGATTCTTGTGAATTCGTTTTTATTCAGGGAGGGGTATCTATCTGGGAAGTAGCGTCCCAGGACCTGAGTTTCTGTTGGCCACAAGTGCTTTTCTTCCTGGGAAGAAACTGACTGATAAGTTATAGCACAACACCAGACTTACAGAACTGCCGGGCCTGAGCTGCAGAGCGGGTGCACCACGGGATGTCTGATAGGAAGGAAATAGATTCATTTCAGCAGATGGAATGGGGATGCTGTAAGTGAACCTGAGGCTACCAGTGTGCACTTTCCTCGGAAACCAGTAGGGTCATCCCAAACAGAGAGAAAGACCAAGAGGACTTTACAGATGAGAAGGGCAGGGAATGAATGTTGGCTCCATGCTCCTGATGAGAAGCCCGGGACTACTTGTGGGATCTTTTCGTTTTCCTTTTGAGATAGAGTGTCATTATGTAGCCCAGGCTGGTCCTTGAACACACAGCTCTTGTCTCAGACTCCCAGGTGCTAGGATTGATCACAAGCATGTACCATGACACCTGGTTCTATCATCTTTTTCCAAGGAAAAGAGTATGCTTTCCCTCCTGGGCTATTGTCAGTGTTTAATGATATGATCGCCACTTTGTTTTTATTAGAAGCCAGTGAGTCTGAGAGCAGGAATCAGACATCTTGTGTTCAGATCCTAAATATACCACTCTGCAGCTTCAACTTTGAGCAAGTTACTTAACTTCTCTAAGCCCCGATTTCTTTTCTTGTGAAAGTGGGAATGGGAAGTGTGATCCGCCATCTTAGCCACTCAGTTGTGTTTCTATGAAGCTCCTGGGCTTTAAGCTTTGGGTCTCATGCTCACACAAGCCTTTCCAAAGCCCTGTGTTTAATTTTATGCCCAAGTTTTCCCTCCTACAAAGGCCCCTTCAAATCACAGAAGCTTCAGGATCCATAAAACCTGTATCTGTGGGCTAAGCATAAACTTCACACTTACGACGGCACACAGGACTGGGTGATCAGTTTGTGACATCCATCATTATTTCCAGTAGTAGCCAGTAGTAGTTCTATGGGGTAGTTCATTCATAGGTTGACTTTAATATGATCCACATTGTGATATAATCTACGCCAATACTGCCAGTTCTCACTGTTTTCCTCTGAAGATTGTCCGTGCCTCAACTTGTGTAACATCAAAAATGGGTGGGGGGGGGGAAGGTTAACGTTCTGAAGCTCAGGTTCGGCCAATTTCGGGGAAGTTTGGTAAGATAATTGCTATGCAAATTGATCCCAGAGATAATTTAGTAAAATAAAGTGCTTGCCACACAAGCCCAGGGACCTGAGATTAGATCCCCTGAACCTGCATAAGAAGCTGGATGAGGCAGCATGCACGCGTGACCCCAGCACTCTGGAGGCAGAGACAGGAGGATCTCTGGGACCTCTGGCCAGCAAGCCTGCCAATGGCGAGTTCTAGAGTCAGCGAAAGACCCTATCTCAAATAAATAAACAAGCAAATAAATGAGATGTGGTTGACACTCAGCATTGACCTCTGGAGTCCACATGCATGTGGACACGTGCACATGTAGTCACACATATAGCCACATCACCCATATGCACACGTCAAAAACAATAACAGAAAGGAAGAAAGAAAACACAGCTCTAGATTGACAAAGTGGGCTGAAGCGACACTTTTATTTTGGCAGGTAAGTATAGTGGCCGGAGTGGTTTTTGGAACCAAATGTCTCAGCTGCCTGCTACTTGCCATGACCAAAATTTAGACACAAGCATTGGTAGGAAGTAATCAAGTTTATTCAAAGTCAGCCTTGAAGATATTAGCAGGGCTAGCTTCCCAACTGTCTGCCTTGGGGTTATTTATGGGAGATGTGAGGTATAGAAGGGAAATCGAGGCTACAGCTGGGCAGGGTCTTAGAAGGCAGAACTTCATGATGATAGATCTTGGATTTTTCTCTTTTTTTTTTTCTTTTTCTTTTTCTTTTTCTTTTTCTTTTTCTTTTTTTTTTCTTTTTTCTTTTCTTTTTTTTTTTTTTTTTTTTTTTTTTGAGACAGGGTCTCACTCTGTAGCCCTGGATGGCCTGGAACTCATAGAGATCCGCCTTGGCCTCCCACGTGTTGGCATTAAATGCAGGCCACCACCCAGGCTGGATCTTGGATCTTGATTCCTGCTGCTTGCTAATCTAAAGAAATATCTAGCAGTTCATCATCTTAACCATGCAGATGGATGCCAAATTAGAGTCTCCTGGGAAGAGAGGACCCTCAGCATAGACAGGGTCTCCATCAGATTGGCCTTTGATGTATAGGAAAGGCAGCTCGCTGAGGGGGCCAGGGAGTGCATCAACAGCATGTTCCCCATGATCTCCGCTTCAGTTTCTGCTCCAGGCTCCTGCCTTTTCTTCCTCCAGCTTCCCTCAGTGAGGCACTGTGATGTGGAAACATAAGCCAAAAAAACTATTCTTTGCCCGTCTTGCTTTTGGTCAGAGATTTATGACAGTGACAAAAAAATAACTAGAACAACGAGTTCCTTCAACCAAATGATTACAGAGGCTGGGAGGGCAAAAGACGGGACAATTTCAAAGGAGCTGCTGTTACTGGACCCAGGCATACTGGTTCCCACTAATGACAAGCCTCATCCTAGGAAAGCCATGTTGTCCTTGGTTTGGTTCTCATTTGCAGAGGTGTTGGATGCACCTTGCTCCTCTTCAGCTCGATTGCTCTCTCTCTCTCTCTCTCTCTCTCTCACACACACACACACACACACACACACACACACCATTCCTGGCGGTACTAAGGCATCAACACCACCTTCGGCATGCCTTGGAGGCTTTCTGAAGATAGATTTGCACAGATAGGCCTAGCAGACTGCTTCCCACTGTGAGGTGGTGTGATGCTTGTACAATGTAACCAGAATCTGAGAGATGGAAGCAGGAAGACCAGAGTTTGGGATTATCCTCATCCACATAGAGAGTTCCAACCTGGCCCAGTGACACTGTGTCTCAAAAAATAAACCCACAAAGCACCCACGGAGCGCCTGGAAGGAGGAGCCTTAGGGTTGTCTTTATAACCCATAGCCCAGCCCATCACTTTGATACCTAACACAGTGCCTGCTATATTGTAGGAACATACTGATTTAATCTTTTCTGGGAAGCAAACCCTGGAGTCCCTGTACATGCTGAACAAGCTATGTTTGAGCTGCACCTCCAGCAACTATGTAATCTCCAAGACTTTTTCTTGCAACTTGACCTTATTCCCCTAGTTATTCCCATTCAACGTTACAAATTAGTGCTTGCTGTGTCTCCAAAACACCAAGCTGGGGCTATGCTGCTATGACTCAGTAGTAGAATGCTTCATCGCCCGTGGTAAATGTCCTATGTTTAATCCTTCGGATCAGGAAGGAGGAGAGAGATCATGACTGTTTAGAGCTACAACTACAACAGTAAACAAGACAGAGTGTCTGCCAAAAGCCAAGAAGACTTAGACTCTTCATCTAAGGTTTTTGATTAAAACAAAACAAAACAACACCCCCCTCCCCCAAACGTTAGAAATCACCTTATTTGTTATTCTACTTTCAGGAAACAGACTCAGGATGCTAAGTGGCTTATGGAAAGGCCAGGGGAGCAGTAGGCTTGCGAGCTTGGTCACCTGATACTGAACCTGTTTTCCCACCTTATGGCTGATGCCATCTCAGTTCCCAGGATTGCCTTGCCCTGCCCGATTGTATGTGTGTGTGCTTGCTAGTATAAGGGTGAGCAGCCTCTCCATCCAGAAGACTGTTGGTGTGGATAATGAATACTGTGGCCACCTCTCACCTGACCCCGTGCCACATGGTCTCCCCATAATTCTATTGTCTTTAATGTCTTAGCATGGGAGGGGGCCCAGTCTTTAAGGAGCACAGACCCCCTTCATGCAAGAGGACTTCTTTTCTTTTCTTTTCTTTTCTTTTCTTTTCTTTTCTTTTCTTTCTTTTCTCCTTCCTTCCTTCCTTCCTTCCTTCCTTCCTTCCTTCCTTCCTTCCTTCCTTCCTTCCTTTAAAGCTGGAAGGGGAAGCTCTTGAGTTAGAAATGGCCCTCTCAGGCCTCTTGAGAGTATAATACAAACTGGATAGTCAGCAGGAACCCAGCTTCCTTCGCTTACACATCTAACCCTGGCTGTTTACTGCCCTGGGGCTTCCCCACCACTGTGTGGCTCCAGCTGTTGTCCTCAGGAAATGCTGGCTTCTTAGTTTCTCCTTTGCAAGTTGATAAACCGTGGTGTGGTTGGCTCTCCACCCAGGTAGGACTCGAGAGTTATAAACAGGCCTGTGAGTAAGTTCCTTAAAGGATTCTTGACTCCTCAGCAGCCTTTTCTTCAGTCTATTCAAAACATGATCTTGTCACATGACACTCCTATATGCTTCCTTCAACCTTGTCAGTCTGAGCTGACAGAAAGTGTCCTCACAGCTACCAGTTATGACAGTGGAATAGACCAGGAGTTGTCAGTATTGTCCCCAGACTCTGGGGCAGTGGTTCTCAACCTTCCTAATGCTCCACCTTCCTCAGATTGTGGTGATCCCAGACCATACAGTTATTTTTGTTGCTACTTATGTAATTTTGCTACTGTTCTGAATCATAATGTAAATATCTGATATGTAGGCTATCTGATACGTGACCCCCAAAGGGGTTGAGACCCACAGGTTGAGAACTACTGCTCTAGGGGAATACAGCATCTATTGTGGAGGCGTAGCGATGCCAGACTCATTAGGAACAGTAGTACCAGGCTAAGGAGCTGGGGGTGGTGATGGTTTCAGCCCATCTTCATTCCTTGGGATGGGAGTTCTGGCTGAGGACATTATTACTAATACTGCCATTATCCGGCACATTTACAGGAAAAGACAGAGATAGAGGCGTAGGAAGGTTCTTGGCAGCCACTTGATTTACTGTTCAGTAAAATGCAACATTTCCTTCTGTCAGGCCACAGCCAAAGGGCCATCTGGTCTGCCAGACATCTGCTTGCTTCGCAGAGAAGAGTCAGCCTGAGGGAGTAAGCTCATTATTGAAAAAATGCACTGCCGGCCAAGAGAGTAGACACGCATGACCCTTATTATCAGATCCATCACACATCTGCAGGACTAAGAGAGGGGCTGCTTTTAATCAAAGCTAGTAACCAGTCAGAAGCAACCAAAGGAAAATAAACTCTGCCCTGGGTTCTAACTCTTCACATACTCTTTTATTTTATTTTATTTTATTTTATTTTATTTTATTTTTGAGACAGAGTCTCCTGTAAACCAGCTGACCTTAAACTCTCAGAGTAGGGGAGGAGGCTGACCTCACACCTTACCTGATCTTCCTGCCACCTAGTCTCAAGCGCTGGCCACACCCAGCAGTTTGCTTTCTTTTTCCAAAAGTGCTTTCAGGATACACTTTGTCCTCCATTGTTTAGTGAGTGTTACAGGAATGTGTACTGCTTGTGAGGCAGAGTGCATGCTAGGCAGAGAGCTACACATATGTAAACAAGACGGGTGGGGGCCAGGGCGGAGAATTCCCTGTCCTTGGAAAACTGTAATCAAATTCAAACTTCTGCTGGCCTCTTTCTACTCTTGAAGCTGTTAAGGACTTGTGTGCTTTTGTTTCTCTGAACTGTACATCCTGATGCTTACAGCAGGAGAATTAAAACCAAAGCTGGAGATGAGTATGTCGACCCCAGTTCAAATCCCCAGAACTGAGGTAAAAGCTAGACATGGTAGTGCAATGCCTGATGGGATCTGTAATCCCAGTGTTCCTCCAGCAAGGTGAGGGGTGGGCACAGGGGAATCCATGGAGACTCAACAGCCAGATAGCTGGGCCCGGGCAGTTTGGAAACAAACAACAAAGAGACCCTGTCTCAAACTAGATAGAAGGCAAGGACTGTCACCTGAGGCATGTATTAGCCCATACTCATGTATACACACACACACATACACATTTTATATATATATATAAACATATTAATTATATCTTATACTATTTACATATATACACTATATATGTATATGATATAATTAATATGTTAATCTATTAAATAATATATGTATTGTGTGTATATATATTCACATGCAAGAAATAAATAACATTTTAACAATTTGAGAGAATACACCAACACATCCGTACTTAAGCAGAGCAAGGACATCTTCATAGGTCAGGTAAACTTTACTTTGTAGTCACAAAGCCAGAGAAAAAGGCAGAAATGATGTATGACTATTGTTACTAAAATTACTTTTGATTTTGTGGCGTGCCTGAGAGGGCCTCAGGGACTTCTAGGGGTCCAGAGACCATGTTCATCCAGTTTTAATTAAATTAATAATGCTGACTTTCTAAGATTATTTACATAGACTATTAACATTAATTACATTATACATGTTATAATAATATATTATATACAACACGTGTATCTTTTTTTTAAAGATTTATTTATTATATGTAAGTACACTGTAGCTGTCTTCAGACACACCAGAAGAGGGCATCAGATCTCATTACAGATGGTTGTGAGCCACCATGTGGTTGCTGGGATTTGAGCTCAGGACCTTTGGAAGAGCAGTCAGTGCTCTTAACCGCTGAGCCAATTCTCCAGCCCTCTTTTCTTATTGTGACATGTACAATGTATAGTTATAACAATTATAATCTATATCTATGTTTTTTTTTCTGTAAGACCTATTTGGAAACCATATTAGTAATATTTTCAAAGCAGCCAGAGTTTGTTTAGTGTGCTGTGTCTTTCTTGTGTGCCCTGAGTTCAGTGTCGAGACAGAGTTTTGTGATGGATGGATGGATGGCTGATGAATGCCTTGTAATCCCAGGACTTGGAAAGCTTAGGCAGGAGAATTGAGGCCAGCATGTGCTGCAGAGTAAGTTGCAGGCTAGCCTGGACAAAATGGTGCTCTGTCTCAATAGCAAATAAATAAATAAATAAAAATAAAAAAGAGCCAAACCAACCAAAAGCCCCAAGTTTGGAGCTATTGAAGATTCAGGCTCTGGGAATCTCTTGTTTTTTAATGTGTTCTTCCATAACTTGAGGAGAACATTGGTCTCTTCATAACTCGGGGATGCCCTTCTCTGGCCTCGGCCCCACAGAGCTTTCAATCTGTAGCACACAATTTAGTATTCTAAGCTAGCTTGCAAGTCTCTTTTAAAAGGTAAGAATCCTGTCATACTTAGTTTTGTTTCATCTCCTATTGCCAAACTCAATGACTTATACAAAACAAAACGGTGAGGAGCCAGGGTATAGCTCAGTGGAAAGGCACTCACTTACCTAGCACTCGTGAGACCCTAGATTTAGTCTCTAGCACCATAAAAAAAGAGGGAAGAGGAGGGAGGGAAAGAAAAGAGGAAGGAAGGGATGAACAAGATGTTCAGTAAACGCCTTTGCATGGATGGAAGGTTCGATGGGTTCAAATTCTGTCTTTGGAAGAGTTTGTTTGCTTCCTGTGTGGCTTTCCATTGGCTCTCACCCTGTAGGACAAGTCGTCACATACTTACCCCTGGAAGGGTTTATCCCTTTAAAATCTAGAAACTTGGGCCAAAGAGATTGCTGAGAGGGTCAAGGTGTTTGTTGTGCAAGCTGGTTGATCCAGTTTCAACACCCCGAACCATGGGATGGTAGGAGACGAGAATCAACTCTGTAAAGTTGTCCTTTGACCTCCACAGGCATGTCCTAGCACATGCCCCCTGCCTCATCATGTGCATGCACAACAAACAAACATTTCTGTTACATGTCTGTGCTGGGCACTGTGAGCCCCACTGAGTCCTGGGTAGCAGCAGCCAACAGCGCAGGCCCGGGGCCAGCCCGGGGCCAGCCCTGCTCTGTTAGCCCACTTGAGCTGCTTTCTTACACCACCAGGCTTCTGAACAACAGATTACATTTCTCACAGTTCTGAGGGTTGGGAGAGTCAAGGCCCTGCCAGATTCAGCACCTGAAGAAACAGTGGGACAAGTTAGGGCTTATGTAGGGGTGGTCGGGTGCAGACTATCAGCACAGGGAGGGCCTGGGAGGGAGAAGAGCTGTGCATCACAGCCTGAGGGTAGTGACCCATCACACTGTAGCCACAGCCAGGGTATAGAGAGAGATTACCTTAGGTCTCAGAGTCTCCCTCCTCCTTTCTATCCTTGAACATCAGCCCCTGGGATCCTGTCAGTCATATTCAGGATGGGCTGTTCCCTTTCATTTAAGCTGCTCAAAACCAATCTTACAGACACACCCAGTGGTGCATTTCCTAGGTGATTTAAATCCATAATGATAATGAAGATTAATTATCACAGGCATTCATCCCATTCATAAGGACTTTGTTCTTGTGACTGTCACTTCCTGACACTGCCACCTTGGGGTGGAGGATTTCGACATAGACGTTTTGAAGAGCCAGAAGCATTCAGATCCCAACACCCACTGTTCTCACACCTCCTAATGTCTAGCAAATGTCCCTCGCCCTCAGACTTGTTCTGTTGTCTTTCTTAGAGAAACCTCTCTCTGTGCCTCACCTTCTCTACCAAAAGCAGAAGATGAGAGGTAGCTTGGGGGCTTACATGTTTGACAAATGACGGTAAAGGCTTGTTTCTGTGTAGAAGTGAATACTGTTTCTGATTTGACCACAGCCTCCTTCTCTCTCTCTAGCCCCCCAACCCCCACGCACTTTGTACTGGCTTCTACATCTCTTCCAGAGATGTAGTGTCATCAGCCATCACAAGTCCCGGTTTTTAAGATGCATTTTTCTAATTGACAATTCAGATTATATTTATTTATGTTTACAATATGATGTTGGTTGTTTGTTTTTGTTTGTTTGTTTGTTTGTTTTTAGAACAGCCTGGAATGGGAAAATCAAGCTATTTAACACATCCCATCTGACATATTTATCTGCAGGGGCTGGGTCGGGGTGCGGGTCGTGCATAAATGAGAACAGTTTAAAAATGTGCTCAGCTGTTTTCCAGTGTGTTGTTGTTGTTAACTATAGTTACTCTCATGGACAGTAGGTCTCTTCAACTTATTCTTCTTATCTGGTTGAAATTCTCATTTTGACAGCATCTCTCCTTACCCTCCATACTGAAGGTCCCATTCAAAGGGACACTGTACTCATTACCAGGAATGGAAGCAGAGACAGATAAACAAGCAGGTGGGAATCACATCACAAGGCTCATACATAAGATATAATCATAACCAAACAGGTTTGAAACAATGAGTCAGCCTGCACAGGTTACAGACAAAGTATGCTCATCCATGGCTGCACTTTACTTAATCCCGTCTTAAAATAATTTTTGTCACCCACTCCCTGGCTCCCCGCCCACCCTCCCTGCACACATATATGATCCCTGCTTTCACCGTGAGAAACAAAGGTTGCCCTGGTCTGGATGTTCACGGCTTCTCCAAAGCTCTGTGTTGAAACCTCCCCCGCCCCCCTTACTAGGTTTAGATGTCCTTCTGGTAGTTACCCTACCCCCTTTAGACCTGCTGGTCTCTGCCTGCAGTTTCTGATCACCCAACCCTTTAGAAATACTTCAGTGGGTGTTTCAACAGGTGCTTGTTCCAGTGTAGCTATTCCACCATTAAAAACAAAAACAAACCCACCACACTTACCCAATTTATAGACAGAGTAGCAGCTTACCAGTGAGCTAGCATTTGAAACAGCTGTCAGCTTTCATTAGCTAAACTTGTGACAGTTACAATCACAGCAGCCAGAGTTAAAAGACAGCACAAAAAATGCCCAGGCCCAGAATATCTGTTTCCAGTGTAAAGTTTGGAATCAAGGGGAAAACATTGATGGCAGAATTTTTTTAGCACAACAGAAACTAGCTGGAAGTATTGAAATTATTTCAATTACAGCAGCAGCCTGTCTTTGATTTGCTTAATATATGGGAGCAACTTTTCAAAACAAGAGCAAGTGGTGTTCTGGTATCTGGTGAGTTTTCCTAGTCTGGAATCCAACGAAGGCCACGTATATTCTTTGGCCAGGTTCTCAAAGTTGGTTGCCTTACATGTGTGTGGATGGCAATATGGATGCTTGAGTTGTGTTCAGTTATTAAGGAGCATTCTGTTGACCGTGCAGAGTAGTTGTTAGTGCTCTTGAGCTCTGATGGTTTCTTTAAAAGCATTTCTGATTCCTTTCAAACCTGACGCAATTCCCCAAGTGTTTATTTTTAGCATTTGAAAATGGCTTGCCCTGGAACAGCTGGTTCAGTGACTTTACAGCTGTTGTCTTCCCCCAAGGCTGCCTCGCAGTGCTCCGTAGAGAAGTCAACCCAGCTCTGTCTGACCGACATCAGGCCTGGCCTAGTCAATGGCTCTTTGTCCCCAGCTCAGGGCTGCTGTTCTCACTTCTGACCAGCTTTTCACTGACTCAAGGTCATGCCGTTTGTGAATTCTGCCAACTTCATGTCGTGGAGAGAGAGAGAGAGAGAGAGAGAGAGAGAGAGAGAGAGAGAGAGAGAGAGAGAGAAGATACTTGTGATCTAAGATGTTGTTTTTTTCTACTGCTAAACAAAATGTCAAAAAATCTTAAAGCTAGAGAATCGGAGGACTTACTGAGGGATATGCTCACTGGTGATGTTTCTGGAAGCATCAGACAGCATGAGTTCAGGATAACCTTTATCAAATAATTCCAATGCTAGCAGTCGATTTGAAGAAATTAGGAGCGTTGGTGAGATGGCTCTGTGGGAAAGGCCCTTGCCTCGCAAGTCTGCTACCTAAGTTGGCTTCTAGAAGCTATGTAAAGGTGGATGCACAGAGATGCGTTGACAAAGTCATCTTCTGACCTCCATGTCCTCACTGTGACACAGACCACCTCCTTCTCAACCATGCGCAAGCACACACAGTAATGCTTAATCAATTAAAAAGCAATTAGCAGGGCTGGAGAGATGGCTCAGAGGTTAAGAGCACTGACTGCTCTTCCAAAGGTCCTGAGTTCAAATCCCAGCAACCACATGGTGGTTCACAACCACCTGTAATGAGATCTGATGCCCTCTTCTGGTGCATCTGAAAACAGCTACAGTGTACTTACATATAATAAATAAATAAATCTTTAAAAAAAAAAAAGCAATTAGCCCATCACTTAGGTGAAGACATTTCCGAACTTTCTCTGAAAGACAGAAAAAAGGACATGCCCCAAAGAGAAGGATTGGGTGAAGCCAACTGGTCACTACACAACAGATAAGTACACAGAGACATATTGCTTCTAAAACTAAATGACATTTTTTTTTCCAAAATGTTCATGTATATGTATAGATTTTAAAATATCAGAAGGAAGAGTTAAAGAGATGCCTCAGCATTTAGGAGTAATTGATGCCCTCACAGGAACTGGGTTCTGTTCTTAGTACCCACATGTTACCTCACAGCCACCTGTAACTCAAGTTCCAGGGAATCCAATATATTCTTCTGGGTCTGTGGTCACCAGCCACTCTTGTGGGGCATATATACAGGCAAAACATGCATACATATTAAGATAAAAATAATTGTTTTAAAAGCCCAGAAGAAATATTAATAGTGGGGGTGTGGATTATAAGGGTATTATATTTTCCTTCCTGACACTCTTTTTGTTTTTCTTGTTTATTTATCTGTATGTGTGTGTGTACACATGTGTGCATGAGTGTGCATGTGCCATAAGGCACACCTGTGACACGTTACTCTTATGTAGCTTGGAGGAGAATTTTTTAGGGGCTAGTCTTCTCCTTCCACACTGTTTTGAGGCAGTGTCTCTCTTCTTCCTATTGCTCTTCTGACAGCATCCACCTTTGTTCATGGGTTCCAGGAATCGAGCTGAGCTCAGCAGACCTGGCCACCCAGCACCTTTATGCACTCTGCTAGCTCCTTGGTCCTTACTATGTAGCCCAAGCTGACCTTGAACTCCTGATTCTTCTGCCTCTGCCTCCCAAGTGCTTATATCTTAGGTAGGCCACCATGACTAGTGGCTTCCTGTTAGGCTTTTTTTTTTTTAAATCAAAACTTTATTATAAAGATTTTGCAGCCAAGTGTGGTGGCATACGCCTTTGGTCCCAGCACTCAGGAGCCAGAGGCAGGTAGATCTCTGAGACTTCCGAGACCGATCTGGTCTACAAAGTGAGTTCCAGGACACCAGGGCTGGTACACAGAGAAACCTTGTTTTGAAAAACAAGCAAACAAACAACTTTGTAAATAAAAGCTTTTCTAAGGCCAGCAGGAAGTCCTGGGCAGGCAGAGGACAGAGTACCATTTCCCTGATTTCAGATGACAGCAAATGGTAGTGCCATTTAGAAGGTGAGATTGGAAGCTCACATGATTTTTCCCTGCACACTTACAGTTTATTTTTAATTTACTATGTCAATATCTCTTTTAAATGTGATATTATTAGACACACACTTCTGTAAACTGGTCATTTTGCCCTACGCAAGAGAGAGACTTGCTTACAATTCTGTGTGACATTTGTTTTATAAACTTTTGTCTTAAGAATGGGGCTTCTTCCTGTCACAGGAAAGACTTTACTTTGTACCTTTGGGCCGATGAACAGAAAAGTAAGTTTTTTCTGCCTTTTAGTTTAGCTTTTCTTTTAAATTTATAACAAGGGATCTGCCCCAGTCTTTATTTTAATGATGGTTCGAAGTATTGTGCGTAGGAAAACCTATCCCATTCTATCTGGCTAAAATTGATAAGCATAACCCAAAGCCATTTGTAAAACTGATGTAGGACCTCATGCTGATTTTTAGTCTGGTCTGACTAAGACAGCTCAGCAGTTGGGTGTTTTTCTGGGGCTGTCACTACCACAGCAGAGCCCTGGGGGGGTGGGCAGCAGTTCCTCCCCATCTGTGGCTTCATGTTAAGAATGTCACAGGGCAGCTGTGGCAGTGACACTGGCTCCTTGTATGTGGCAGAATGAAAGACTTCCTGTGTGAGGCATCCCCAGGGCTTGAACTTAAGGTCGGTCGTGACTTAGCTGGTGGGTTAACGCCACTTTTGCAGAGCAAGCTCTTTGCAGTGCACACCCCGTGCCTTATGTATCTGGCACAAAGCTAGGAGGTTCCATCCACAGGGACCCAGTCTCTGTCCTGTCTTGTGGTATAAGGTTCCAGTGCTTTCTCTGGATACATTAGCATAGCAGGGCTGAGCAGCTATGGGGGCTCTGGGCTTCAGTTTTTCTCGGTCCTTGGATGCCAGTTGATGGAGCTCACCATGACCTCCCACAGTCTCCCTGCTTGCCTTAAGAACTCAAGGTGACTGACCGGGAAGCTCATGGTCCAGGGCATTATGCTTTCTATGTTATGGTTCCTTGAGGGTAGGGATGCTAGCTATAAAACCCAGTTTAATTTACATCCCAAGTGAACAGCAAAGTAATTATCTTAGTATTTGTGCATATGATGTTACCGTTCACTTCCTGCTATCAGTTGTTACCGTCTGGTCATAGCTCTCTGACACCCCCCCCCCTCTTTTTTTTTTTTTTTTTTTTTGGTAATTATTTCCATATAAGTTGCAGATATCACAACACTTTGTCACCAAATCCTTCAGATGCCTCTGTAAAGACTAAATCATTTTCTGGGCTGGAGAAATAGCTCAGAGGATCTGGGTTTGATTCCCAGCATCCACACAGGAGCTCCCAATCATCTGTAACCAGTGCCAGGGAATCCTGAACCCTCTTCTGACCTTGGGTATCAGGCATACATGTAGTGTAACAGATATACACGTAGGCAAAACTCCAATACAAATACTTTTTTTAGAAATTAATATATATGTGTGTATATATATTTAAAAGATTAAATTCTAAAATTTAAAATTTAAAAGATTCATTTTCTATGTAGTTCATGTAATATCTGGGACATAATTATACTTAAGAAACTGTTGTTTCCATGAAAGATGATTGTATTTGCTAAATCTGGTCACTGCAGCAGGCTGTATGGTAAGCAAACCTGGGCTTTGCTACACTGTAGACCAGGGCTTGTCCAGACATGATTTAACATACTGGCTTGCAACTTGCAGAAGTCTGTGCTTTTGTTTCTTTGTCTACAAAATTGGAGTTTTCTTTCCATTGCTCTTTTGGTGTTTGACTTCGATACAAATTGCAAAACTGGAAATTCTTATCTTGTAGGACCTATACTTAAAGCTCAGATACAATGAGGCCTCTAGCACAGCCCCAGAGTCTGGCAGGTACCCAGTAGGCAGCTGGCTGTGCTGGCAGCGTGACTGTTTGTGAGCCGATGCAGGAAAAGATAAAGATAAAGACACACTGCTTTTAGAAATGTCGGCAGTTGCATATACAGCTTCTCTTTGCTCTCTTGTTCCCCCTTAGTCACATGCACAAAACACACATGGATGTACACACACACACACACACACACACACATGCACACATGCACACATACACATACACAGAAACATACAGATACAAACACACAGACGTACATGTACACATACATACACACATGCACAGACACATAGACACACATATTTAGACACACACACACACACACACACACACACACACACACACAAGGCCCAGGGCCTCTTCTGGGATTTACAGAGGGCTCCTTGACTAGCCTAACCTGCAGCTATATGACACAGAACAAACATACAAGAACTTTATAGAAACTGGGGGAGGTTTTGAGACTATGAAAGAGAACAGAACAGTGTATTCAGATGGCGTCGGTTCTAAGTAGTCAGGGCAGAGAGGTGCCATGGGTCAGGCTGACCACAGGGAGAACACCAGGGTGTGCCAGAGTCCGCTACCAACGGTGACGCAGGCAAGCTGTCAAGGACTGTTTCAGTGCTAGCCAGGAGTGTTTTCATTTGCTCTGTTTAAGGAGACGGGGTTTCTAAAGGCTTATTTTTATCCTAAACCTCAGAAAGACAAGTTTAGAGATGCCCGAGAAATCTGGCTTCCACCCTTTCTGGAAGGAGTTCTGCCTTCTTTCTTTCTGGAAAGTCCCCCCACTTTGTATTTTTTATACCTTGGGTTGCCAGAGCTGGCTGAAACCAAGTGGTATAAACCCAGCTGCTTACCCAGCTGTTCAGCTCTCCCTTGCAGGAGGTTCTGGGGGGGGGGGGTTGTAATTTTGTAGATGATCTTTTTAACATATAAGTGAGATCCCAAGTCCTTTCTTCTCTGTACAGAACTTCCCTCCCCCATGCTGGACCATAGCTGGCCTCCAGGTGAGGCCCTCTGCTCACTGGCTGATACGGCCACTCCTAGGCACCCCCACTTCTCCTGACACTGTTCTCTAGCCTTGACCACTCCTCCCAGGGAATGAAACTTAAGCCTAACCCTTGAGACTCCTGCAAACAAAACATCCCTATTAGCTTTTGCCCTTGGCAACAGTCCCTTCTCCATTTACAGTAATGCTTTCAAGTAGCCTCTCCAGACCCAAGCCAGATTTGTGTTGCCCACTCCCAACTCCTCCAACCCTCCAACTTCCAGGAATTGAGTTTAGAGCCTTCCACGTGCTAGGCAAGGTAAATGCTACACTGTTTCGAGAAGTCAACAGCCAACTCAGCTGGTTACATGCTGAAGAGCTGAATTTTCCGGTTTAGTTTGCTGATTTCATCCCTAATGACTTCCGTTATTAGGTGTTTCCTGTGCTGACCACTCCATTCTTTGTTTTGTTTTGTTTTTTTCGAGACAGGGTTTCTGTGTGTAGCCCTGGCTGTCCTGGAACTCACTTTGTAATGACCACTCCATTCTTAAGTGATACCTCTGTGCTGTCCAATGGAAAGTACAGGTTTCTTCCAGTACAGGTTTCCTCGGGGCGTTTGTGGAGAAGAAACAGTTATTGCCCTGCCTTTTTCTAGAAAGTTTTGGACCAGAAAAAGCGATCTCTGGAAGATGAAGTAATTATTATTTCCAGGTTCTCCACTCTCATAATTCCAACACTGGTTTAAAGTAGCTTAAGTTCCTGGTACAGTTTCTAGGCATTGGATGAATAGTTTCTGATAGACTGTCAAAAACCGTATACGAGAGATGTATAGGAAGAGACGTTCTTGTAATTCAAGTGTATACCTAGTCTGCTTTCTTCAGCTTACTGCCCCTCTGCCCTCAGCTAGTTTAGGCTTGAGGTCAGGAAATAAGATAAAGCCAGATCTTAGCCAGGCCTGTAATCCCAGGATTTGTGAAACTAAAGCCAGTCTGGGCTGACTCAAGGCTAACCTGTGTAACTCAGTGTTTCAAAATAACAATAATAATAATTAAAACTTTTATTCAGAGCTGGAGATGTAGCTCAGTGGTTGAGTGCTTACCTAGTTTCCCACAGGGCCCTAAATTCAATTCCCAATACCTAATGGGTGAGAAAAAGAGTCACAAAGCTTTTAAATACCTACTTCTAACATGGACAGAGAGTTCCTGCCTGGAGAGGATGAGCCTTGCCAAGCAGACGCTAGAGCAGGACCTCAGAAGCTGGAGGAGCCAAGGAGTCATGTGATTTGTTTCTGCATTTCTATTCCATCAGTCACATCTCAACCCACTGACTTAGCAAGTTATTAGATAGAAACGACGGCTGGACCTCCGTGCCTTAGAGGAGGTGACACAGATACGCCATTTATGCCTGAGCTAGCCAAGTCACTTGTTCACCTTACTTTGACAAGTAGTAAGTCTCTGCAGGTAGCTCTGTCCACTCTAAGCAGCCGCTTCTCTGACTAAAGCTGACCGCAACATCATTTCCTGGGCATAGACATAATTATTTAGAAGGCAGCTGGACACATGTCTGCTAGCTTAAAAGACACCGGGAGTTTTGGCACCAGGGCCTATGCCTTCCAGGCTAGGAGTTTTGGCAGGTTTACAATGCCAAATATGAATTCTGTCTTGTGGAGCAGGCTTCAAATCTAATCAGAAAGTGGTTGGTTATTCCCCTAACAAGCTTGCCACTATTGCGCCAGTAGGTGAAATTTTGCTTGGCCAGTCAGTGACACTCAGGGGTCACATCTGAGTAAGACTGTTGGGTAATTCTTCTTCACTCTGGGCTATTGGCTCTAGCTAGCAGTGAGGGAGCCTCTGGCCCTATTCCACGGTGATTTCTCCATCCTGTGACTGAAGCATATGTTCTCACTTAGTTCTGTTAGGCAACCAAGAGCAGTAGCAGTTGTCTGTATTGTTCTGGAAGCCTCAGAGGTCTCCCCGAACAACAACTCATAGGGAGGTAGCCCAATTCTGACACTGGATTTTCATTTAATAACCTATGGTTTCTGGGAGCATTTTATTCCTATGTTTTTGTTCTTATAAGGAAACTAGTCATATTGGTTCCCGAGTTCATTACCTCATCTAACCTCAGTCACCTCTCTAAAAAAAAAAAAAATCCAGTCTTCAAATATGCTCACATACTGAAGATTTGGAATTAGGACTTAAAAAATATGAATTTGAGATATGGGGATATTAGCCCATGACATAAGTAGGAAGTAGAGGAAGGATTGTGGGAAATAGAAATTGTCTACAGTAGTCATGAAACTCAGTTTGTGTTTGAGCCAGAGGCAGCCATCTCTATAGACATGTCAGGGGTTGACTATGGATGCATGTACAGCTCCTGATGGTGGAGTTACTGGGTGTCAAATGGAAGACCAAACCAAACAAAGCTGGTGTTAACTTGTCTGTCTGATTCTTAGGCTTAATGACAGTGAGACCTGTTAATGTCAGATACAACCATGTTCTCAAGAGATTGCAAGTGATTGCCCAAGAAAGAATTAAAATAAGCAAGCAAGGAGGGCAGACTTTGACAGGCACCTGGCATGTGCTTTTGCTGTGGAGGGTGGACTCCTGATGTGGGCCCCTGAGATGGGTAAAAGCAGGGCGAGAGCCTGGCCACCCTGCCCTCCCTTTGCGCCTGCATGTCTTCAGGTCAGATTCTTGCTGACTCTGCACAGGACAGACATGATCATCCCCGAGGAGTGTCTCTCTGCCCTTCCTAGCTCAACCCCTGCAAGGCTCACCTACTCGAAGATGAGAACCAGGTTGTGTGACAGAGTGGCTACGGCTCAGAGTTTGGTAGGAACCAGGTTGATTCTGCAATTAACTTACCAACAGATTGAAGTACTTGGCAGGGTCAGATCTGCAACAAAGATGGGCAGAGCCACTCCCGTTCTTCCTCTATTTAAACTTAAAGTTTACCGGGAATAACGGTGGATGCCTGTAATCACTCAGTGGTTGAGATAGAGGACTGCCTCAAAGGACCAGCCAGAACTACATAGGGAGCTTCAAACCAGCCTGGACTTCATTCAGAGTGCGTTAAAACCAACCTAAACCCCACATTTCTAAAGATCTGTCAAGACCCCAGTGATGAGCTCAGAGTCCTAAGACTCCTTTAGATGTTCCGCTTCCCAACACATTGACTATATCTTTCTCTGCTTTTCACAGTTGCCCTTCTCTTTAGTTCATGGATCGGGACATGTTGCCACCACAAGCTTCTTGTGGTTTCTGGAATCTGGGCTTCTGCTTCCAAACTCCAGTTACAGGATAGGAAATGTCTATCCCATGTTCTTTCTAGCCCATGTTCAGAAGCAGTGGCCTTACCATTTTGTAAACCTGTTTGTTTGTTTTCCTTCCTCAGAATATGGTATTACAAAATGGCACCAAGGTCTTTAATTCCTGGGAGAAGCCCCCTCTACCTGTGTACATCCAGTTTTATTTCTTCAATGTCACCAATCCTGAGGAGATCCTCCAAGGAGAAATCCCCCTACTAGAAGAAGTGGGGCCATACACCTACAGGTGAGTCCCTCTTCACTGTTGAACTGTCCTGGGATCCCTGGGTTGTGCCAGCGCAGCTGTGCCAGGACAGACCTGGGGGCTTACTGCTTTGGTTCTGTTCTGCCTGCGGCTTTGCTCTTGTCTGGGGAGTTTCCGCAACAGAGCTCTGTGGGCGGGGCTTCGTCCCTGCCTGCGTGCTCAAGAAGGCTGCCCCTTCCTGTCCTCCACAGCTGCTCTCCACCTCTGGCCTTTTAAGGTCCCCCTCAGACTTTGGCGACTTTTAGGGCTCCCTCCAATTCCCTTCCACACATACAGTTTTAAACCAGTTTCTAGAATTCACTGTTGATCTGAGATGTTTTCTGATTCCCATTCATTCTTTTTTTTTTTCTAATGAGATTGGCTTTCTTATAGCTCAGGATGGCTTTGAATTCTCTTTGTATTGAAGGGTGACTTGAACTTCTTGACTCTCCTTCTAAACTTGGATTGCAGCCTTGATTTAATGTTAGGTGTGAACCCAGGGCTCCTTACGTGCTTATTACTAACTGAACTGAGACAGGGTTTTACCGGCTTGAAATTTATTCTGTAGCCTAAATTGGCCTTGAACTTGAACTTGTGGCTATCCTCCTGCCTCAGCCTTCCAAGTGCTAGGATTTCAAACATAGTCTACCACACTCAGTTTGTCCATTTCTAAGCCCCACTCACTGTGTATAAGAAATAGCAGGTTGGTGACTGGGTTTGTGACAGTGACTGCCGGTTTCAAAGGCTGAGAAGATTGAAGAGTGGTATTGATCATTTTTTTTTATTACATTTATTTGTGTGTGTCTGTGTGCGCGCTCACCCTCCCACCCCCACCACGCACATGCACCATGGCATATGTGTCAGAGGTCAGAGATCTACTTGCAGGAGTCAGTTCTCTTCTTTCACTGTGTGGATCCCAAGGATCAAACTCAGGTCCTCAGGCTTGGCAGCAAACATCTTTACCTCATGTGCCGTTTTCCTAGGACCGTGAACATACATTTTCAAAGGTGAGCAGACTGAGAGAGACGACTTCGGTCTTATGGTCAAGATACTTTCTGTGTTGCAATGGTCCCAGTAGCTCCTCCTTCTCCTACAGGAACCATGCCAGGAAAGTCTTTGCCAATATTAAAACAAACAAACAAACAAACAAACAAACAACATCAGTGAAGAAGCAGACAGTCCATTCTCCTGGACTGCCAACTGGTCTCAAAGTCCGTTGTAATCAGTTGCCCAGTGTGGGCTATATCATGAGTTCTAGGCCAGCCTGGGCTACACTGAGTCCCTGTCTTATAAAAGCAAAAGCAAAACAATACCCAAACTAAAAAGAATGCCCAGGGACTGGAGAGATGGCTTAGTGGTTAAGAGCACTGACTGCTCTTCCAGAGGTCCTAAGTTTAATTCCCAGCAACCACATGGTGGCTCACAGCCATCTGTAATAAGATCTGATGCCCTCTTCTGGTGTGTCTGAAGACAGCTATAATGTACTCATCATATATATATATATAATAGAGAAATAAAATCTTTAAAAACAAATAAAAAGAGTGCCCAGGAAGGAGTTTGGGAGTATCAATACCTCTCCAATGAGTGTTATCTAGTGTGTTTCTCCCGATCGCCCTATGCCATGCCCCTCCCCCTCCCCCACTGTCTCTCTGTTCCCCCTCCCTTCCTCCCTCCTTCTCTGCCTTCTTTTATGTTTTTAAATAATAGGCCCGGTCTGTATGTCAGGGCTCTGGAATCTTCTGTCATAGGTGTGGAGATTAGAGGACAGTCTTGGGTGTCAGCCTTTATATTTTACCTCATGTGTGTAACATGAGGGTCTCTTACTTGCCACTTACGCACAAGCTAGCTGGCCTGCAAACTTCTGGGGTCTCCTATCTTTACCTCCCATCTCATTGTAGGAGCACTGGACTCACAGGCCTGTGTTACTGTGTCTGTTTTTACCTGAGTTCTAAGGATCGGAACTTAGAATTTCATTCTTTCCTGGCAAAAGCATTACAACTAAGCCATTTCGCAGCCCCGGATTTTTGTTTGATTGTGTTTTGTTGTTTTGAGACAAGTGCTTACCAGATAGCCTCAGCTAGCCTCAAACTTCCAAACTTTTGCTTCAGCCTTCCTAAGGCTAGAATTAGAGGTATATACTACTGGCCTGACTCTAAAGCAGATTAAAAAAAAAAAGAAAAAAAGACTATTCTCTTGTTTATCTTTTTGCAAATTTTATATATGATAAGTATTATATTTACTTCTCCTTATCAAATTCATATCCTTTTATTCTTTATTAATGTTATATAATATACACATACATATGTACATTATACATATGTTACATACATATATACTTACAAATATAGCCTGCTCTGTTTATTTAGTGTTGTTCCTCTGTCTGTGTGTGTGTAGGGCTGACCTCTTGGGACTGGCTCACCCATCAGGGGGCTCTTCCCTGGAAGAGACTGATCCCTCCCCCCTCAGCCGTCACTCACTATCTGTAGATCCTTACCTAATGTTGAGACCCCGTGGATTTTCCCCGTCTATAACTGCATGTGTACAGGCCTTGTTACTTTTTCAGGTCTTAGGTTTTGTTGAGATGTCATGGGTTCAGCTTCCCTGTCATATATAAACAGCACTAACTCGCAGTCGATGCCCTGGTCCTCTGGCTTCTACAGTCTTTCCCCCAACTTTTCTGCTGTTTTCTGAGCCTTGGGTTTGTAGGGTGTGTATTATAGCTGTATCAGCTGGGGTTGGTCAGTTGTTCTATACATTTTGACCCGTTGTGACTTTCTGTATTGGTCTCTGCTGCAACAAGAAGCGTCTTTGATGAAAGCTACACTTCTCTGTGGGCGAAAGGAAACGTATTTGGGCACAGGTAGGAATTGTGTGGCTTTATGAACGTGGCAGTAGGAGTTTCTCCTACTAGGGTCATTGGCTTTACCAGCCTCAGGTAGTGGTTTACCATGGAAGACGTGAGTTCCTTCCTGCTCAGAGGGCCTTGGGTCCAAATGGCTGTTGGCTACCCCAGGAGATAAGTGGCCACTATTTCACCTTTTAGAGCATCTTGCCGTGCTTGTCCTTGTTGTGGTCTGTAGACATCATAGCTACTAAGTAGGTGTTATTAGACGCGTTCTCACGACCGGCCAGGAAAGAACACCACAGACCAGAATCTTCTGCGGCAAAGCTTTATTTCTTACATCTTCAGGAGCAAGAGTGCAAGAAGCAAGAGCGAGCGAGAAGCAAGAGAGAGAGAAAACGAAACCCCGTCCCTATTTTAAGGAGAATTCTCCTTCGCCTCGGACGTGTCACTCCCTGATTGGCTGCAGCCCATCGGCCGAGTTGACGTCACGGGGAAGGCAGAGCACAAGTAGTCATAAGATACCCTTGGCACATGCGCAGATTATTTGTTTACCACTTAGAACACAGCTGTCAGCGCCATCTTGTAACGGCGAATGTGGGCGCGGCTCCCAACATCTCCCCCTATCCTTTTAATAAGAGCAAATAGGCCACCCATATTAATGAGAGTGGAGATAGAGGTCAAATCCCCAGTGTGTAGGTAAAGGAGCCATGTACAGGATTAGCTCTTAGGCTCACAGGCTTTTACCCAGAGCAACCCTGACCTGCTCCCGTGTCGTTTTGCCTGGGGGAAGGGAACTAGGACACTGAACCTTCATGAAAGATGACATGTCTCCCTAGAATAGGCTCATATATGCCGCAGAGCCTTTCCATTGCAGTGCTTAGCCGTGCAACTCTCTCGGGCTGCTGAAGCACACTCACTCTATCCCGTGCAATGAGTCTAGCCTCGTGAGATGTAAGAGCTGAGTGGCCAGCGACCTATTGCCTAAGCATAGATAACCATATATCAGGGGGAGCTCCATGTTCTAGTCCTGCAAGCGCCTGGGCAATAACCACCTTGTCTCTCCTAGTTTGGGCCTTAAGCTTACAGACCAATCAAAGAAGCAACACTAATCCACAGCAAAGTGTATCTCCAAATAATATTAATCCCACCCATTTTTTAAAGAAGGAAAATGCTGAGGAGATCCAATTGGGTAATCCTTTGGTCAGGGACAGGTCCAAGCGCGTGGAGTTGACCTGAAGTCTCAATTCCCGAAGGATCTGTTCAAATTCAGCCATCCAATTCTGTAACATATACTGAAAAAGACTTTTTGACAAATTAGCTGTCCTAGTAAATTTAACATACTGAATGGAAATAACACACAATCCCGGAAACTTTTGTTCACATCCCTGCTGAGTTATTTGTCATAATACATCTAGTTGTATCTGGACAAGATCTATGAGTTGATTAACCAGCATGAGACCTCTCTGTATCTTGACATTAGCTGAGGCCTGTTCATCTATGACTGTAGTCACTGAGGCTGACAAAGTGTTAATGGTGTCAGTCATCTGGACCTGTCCAGACAGAGCCAAGGCTGTCTGAATCAAGGCTAAACCCAGTTCCTAGTTAGTGGTAAAAAAGCAGGAGAATACTTGAGCATTATACATCACCGTCATTGGGAGTGGAAATGTCGACATTATCCCCCAACGCTGCTCTCTCTTTATTATTGACGCCCTGGACATCACCAAGACGAGGGACATTAGTATTCCCTTGGTCAGTCTGGATTTTTCGGGTGAGTCTTTCTGGTACCCAAAATGGGTTGTCTTCATTCTGTGGGAAAACACAGATAGCTCCCCTGGATCTTATCAAAATAGGATCCGGGCCATACCATTTATTATCAAGGACATTTTTCCATTTAACCATCTCATTTGGCCTATCTGGCTCTGAACAATGACGTTCAGCCGCAGTATGGCCATGAACATCAATATTTAAAAAATTGAGTGTAAAGAGTGCCAAAGACACAGACACTCTTGGTGCTCGGGGTACAGTCTCCTCAAAATTTCCCCTCTTCTGTTTTATAAGATAGGTTTTGAGGGTGCGATGCGCACGCTCAACAATACCCTGTCCTTGAGGGTTGTATGGAAGTCCAGTCAGGTGGGTCACGTCCATCTGACGGCAGAACTGTTGGAATTTTTGAGACGTATAAGCTGGTCCATTATCAGTCTTAAGGAGTCTGGGTTTCCCCCAAGCACTCCATGCCTCAAGACAATGTTGAATCACATGTGAGGCTTTTTCTCCCTTTTGTAAGGCCTGGTTAGCAGCTAGAGTAAGAGCCCTTGGGGAGGAGATATGAGGATCTCCTTCTAAAATACCAAACAAAGGCCTTAACTCAGCGGAAGGAATCTTTAAAAAAGGTCTGAGCCAATTAATATCTCCCAACAGCTTTTGAAAATCATTTAAGGTATGGAGGTGATCTCTTCTTATCTCTACCTTTTGGGGCACAATCTTATCTGGGGACACCACAGAGCCCAAGAATTGTCCTGTATCAGAAATTTGGACCTTTTCTGTGGCTATCTGTAAACCCCACTGACTTAAAGTTTTAAGTAGAAGAGGATATGCCTTTTGTAGCATGGTAAGGTCTTTATGGCACAGGAGGATGTCATCCATGTAAAGGAGCAAAATTAAAGAGGGGAATTGTTCCCTCACTGGCAAAAGAGCTTCTTGCACATAAAGTTGGCACATTGTAGGACTATTGGACATTCCCTGTGGTAAGACCTTCCATTGATACCTCTTATCAGGTTCCATGTGATTAATAGAGGGGATGGTAAAGGCAAATCTGGGCCTATCTCTTGGACACAAAGGTATAGAAAAGAAACAATCTTTAATATCTATAATAATTAAATTCCAGCCACGTGGTAAGGCGGAAAGTACAGGGAGACCCCTCTGTACTGGGCCAAATAAGTTCATTTGCTCATTAATGGCTCTGAGGTCATGGAGCAGTCTCCACTTTCCTGACTTTTTCTTAATTACAAAAATTGGAGTATTCCAAGGTGAGGTAGATGGCTCAATATGGCCTAGTTTTAATTGTTCCTCTACCAGTTGAATCACAGCTTTTAGTTTTTCAGAGGATAGGTGCCATTGAGGAACCCACACTGGGTCCCCTGTTTTCCATGGTATGGGTCGTGCTGCCCCAATGGCCGCTAAGGAAAACCCAGACCCTGTCTGTCTTGGTTTCCATTAGGTGAGATGGGCTCTATCCTTCCCTGTTCTTGATGTCCTAACCCTTTTCCTTCTTTATAACCCATCTTTGCCATGATATTTTTTGCTTTAGCTGAATACCCTCCTGATGGGGCGTTTTCATTGGACAAAATAAGGCCCAAATGCTGCATAATATCCCTTCCCCAGAGGTTAACCGGGAGTGGGAGCACATAAGGTATGAATTTCCTTTGCTGTCCTTCAGAGGATTCCCACGTCAAGGCAACGGAGCTTATAGTGGGACATGATTGATATCCTAGGCCCTGTAATGAATGAGATGACTCTGTGGTGGGCCATGCTTTGGGCCACCAATGTGTAGAAATTATACTTTTATCTGCTCCGGTATCAAGGATGCCTTCAAACTCTTTTCCATTAATCTTAAGGCGGAGCTTAGGTCTATCATTTAAAGATACAACCAAATAGGCAGAATCATTTCCTGAGGAGCCCATTTTCTTTATCTCAGGTCCTGCAAATTTCTCCCTGGTATTATCAGGGAGGAGCAGCAGCTGAGCTATCCTATCTCCTTTACTAATAGAAAAAACGCCCTTAGGGCTTGAGCACAGGACCTGTATTTCAGGGGAATGTTGACAATCCATAACTCCAGGGTGGACTACTAAGCCCTGCAAGGTGAGTGAACCCCGGCCGAGAATAAGGCCCATGGTTCCCGGGGGCAAGGATGGTATAGGCTCCACTGGCACCGGCTGAATACTCATTTGAGGCATTAATAGGAAGTCGGAGGCGGCACGCAGGTCCACCCTTGTGGGTCTTCCTGGGTCGCCTCTCTGACTGCTTCCTGGGTCCTGACAAACCGGTTCCCATATCTTTGAGGGCCCTGGGACCGAGGGCCCGATGACCCGTTTTTTGGCACATCAGTTGATTGACTATCAGGTGGGGGAAGGACTCTGCCCTTTATATCCCTCACAGAGCGACACTGGTCAGCTCTATGATAACCCTTGCCACACTTAGAGCAAAGAGTGAGAGTCCCTCCCTGTTTATCTGGAGCTCTGCAATCTTTCTTAAAATGCCCAGGCTTTCCGCAGTTAAAACATGTCCTCTGATCATTTCTGCTCATGGAGCGGTTCTGAGATTGAAGGATGGCGGCCGCTAAGCCTGCATTGCTGAGAGGTCCCCCAAGCTCTCGACAGACCCTGAGCCAGTCTTGTAAGCCTTTGTTCTTTCTTGGGGCTATGGCCGCTCGGCACTCCTTTGTGGCTTGCTCATAGATTAGCTGTTCTATCAGAGGCGCAGCTTGCTCTGAATCTCCAAAAATACGCTCTGCTGCCTCTGTCATTCTGGCCACAAAATCTGAGAAGGATTCCTGAGGTCCCTGGATTATCTTTGTTAACTGACCAGTGGTTTCACCTGCTCGAGAGAGCGCCTTCCAGGCCCTAATAGCCGTGGAAGAAATCTGGGCATAAGCTCCCCAATGGTAGTTTGTCTGATCAGCAGAATAAGCTCCCTGACCCGTTAACAAGTCAAAAGTCCAATCTCTCTGCTCTGGAGTCAAAGCAGCTGCGTTTGCTCGGGCCTGCGCTTGTGCAGCTTCGTGCCAAAGCGCTCTCCATTCCATATATTTGCCCATACTAGGGAGAGCGGCTTTTACAACCGTTTGCCAGTCAGCAGGAGTTAGTGCCATGCCGGCGAGCCTGTCTAACTGCACCAAGGTAAAATTAGCATTGGTTCCATATTTACGGACCGACTCGGCAATTTCTTTAATTTGTAAGTATTCTACCGGAGCGTGGACACGCCCACCCTCGGCTCCTTCAAAGACCGGAAATGCCTGTTGTATTTTCCTTTGTTCCTCTTTGGGAATGAATGAGTCTGCGCACTGCCTCTCTGCGCACTGCCTCTCTGCGCATTGCTGACGCACTACGCAGGGCGGGGACTCCGCATAGGGCGGACCTTGAAGCCGACTGCCCTGAGGCCAATCAGCAAACTGGCCTTCGCCAGCCGCTTTTGGCTTCCTTAACTGATTAGCTAGCACTTTAGCTGCTTCTTCCTCCCAGTCTGTTTCCTCAGAGGAGGATTCTCCATCTGCTTCAGAACTACTAAGAGCTGGCTTCCTGAGCTCATCTAGTGACGAGTATCTCCTAGAGACCTCCGCTAATTGATCTTTCTTCTTTTCCCTTTTTCCTCTTTTTCTTCTAATCTCTCTCCAGGTATTCCTACCTAACCTTAACTTTTCCTCGGGTTCAAGACCCTTGGAAAGGCCTGTATACTTATTTTGTGTACCATATTTTCTCTTTGCTCCTACTCTCTCTCCCCGCTTTACTTCTGATAGCTTGTCCTGAATTTTATCTAGAATCCGCCCTATCTTAACCACTTGATAACATGTGAAAAGGAACAAAAGGGCTTCTAACACTAGAAAAAATTCAAGGCCAAACATTTTCCACTTTACTTCTGATAGACTGTCTTGAATTTCCTTAGAAAGTTCAAGGCCAGGCTTACCTCGTAAAGCTGTACTCACTGGTACTCTCGTTCCCCAGCTGAAAAGTTCTGAATTCATACAGTTGAATCCTTCTTAACAGTCTGCTTTACGGGAACCTTTATTACCGCGACCCGCAGTTCTGGTTCTGGAATGAGGGATCTTCCTTGCGCCAGTCCCGAGTTTTTTTTTTTTTTCTCGTCCCGGAATTTCTCGTCCCGGAATTCGGCACCAATTGTTATTAGACGCGTTCTCACGACCGGCCAGGAAAGAACACCACAGACCAGAATCTTCTGCGGCAAAGCTTTATTTCTTACATCTTCAGGAGCAAGAGTGCAAGAAGCAAGAGCGAGCGAGAAGCAAGAGAGAGAGAAAACGAAACCCCGTCCCTATTTTAAGGAGAATTCTCCTTCGCCTCGGACGTGTCACTCCCTGATTGGCTGCAGCCCATCGGCCGAGTTGACGTCACGGGGAAGGCAGAGCACAAGTAGTCATAAGATACCCTTGGCACATGCGCAGATTATTTGTTTACCACTTAGAACACAGCTGTCAGCGCCATCTTGTAACGGCGAATGTGGGCGCGGCTCCCAACAAGTAGGAGTGCTGGTTGTTTTCCCTCTGTGGCTGCTTATATACTGCCTCTCAATACATTGAGAGCCTGTCCTCAGGGAGAAGGCTTCCCACTTGGTTCCACCTTGATTTCTCCAATTGTTCAAAGTTTGCTGTGTCTTTTGCAATAGGGAGGCAGAAAACAAGGGCCATTTTGTGTTCTCTTGGACTCCCCTGATGAACAACTTGAAAGGAAGTTTCCTGTGCCTGGCAATGGGGTTTTTATTAGCTAGTCTATAGCTTTTAGAGGCATTGTCTTCCATGTGATATAACTTCATCATGTGTGTGTTGTGCATTTGTATACATACATGTATATATGCACACACATGCACATGCTTGCACATGTAATTGTCAGCAGATGTAAAGGTGATTTCCTTTTCAAACACCTTATACATCCCCTCTCTTTCTCTTTCCCTCTGGGCTGTCCTCCTCCTCCCCTCTGTAGGTAACTGTCTTAGTCAGGGTTTCTATTACTGCATAAACATCATGACCAAGAAACAAGTTGGGGAGGAAAGGGTTTATTCAGCTTACATTTCCACATTGCTGTTGATCACCAAAGGAAGTCAGGACTGGAACTCAAGCAGGAGCTGATGCAGAGGCCATGGAGGGATGTTTCTTACCAGCTTGATTCCCCTGGCTTGCTCAGCGTGCTTTCTTATAGAACCCAGGGACTGCCAGCCCAGGGATGGCACCACCCACAAGGGGCCCTCCCACCCTTGATCATTAACTGAGAAAATGTCTTACAACTGGATCTCATGGAAGCATTTCCTCAAGGGAGGCTCCTTTCTTTGTGATAACTCCAGCTTGTGTCAAGTTGATACAGAAAACCAGCCAGTACAATATCTCTCCTATGGTTCCCATTTCTCCCTTTATAGTCCACAGTTTGTTCTCTGTATCCATGGGTTCTGCCTCCATCCACATAGTTAACTAACTGCAGTTGGACATACTTGAGAGAAATCTATATTCTTGCTGACGTGGGCATACAATAGTTGCTTTTGTGCTAAATACATATGGACTTGTCTAGCTTGCTTCCTAAATAGTTCAGCCCATAACTGCTGTCCACACAGTACTTCCATTGTATTAGGTACAATATGAATCTAGAGATCATTAGTAGTACATGGGAGGAAGTCAAGAGGAGAGTTCAGTGGTAGAGTTAAAAAGCATTGAGTTCGATTCCCACTGTGGCAGACAGCAAGCAAAAAAGCATGCAGGGAAATGTATGTATCTTATACGTCAACACTATACCCTTTTATTTTATTTTAAAAAGATTTATTTATTTATTATATGTAAGTACACTGTAGCTGTCTTCACTCCAGAGGAGGGTGTCAGATCTCATTACGGATGGTTGTGAGCCACCATGTAGTTGCTGGGATTTGAACTCAGGACCTTTGGAAGAGCAGTCAGTGCTCTTACCCGCTGAGCCATCTCTCCAGCCCCTGTACCCTTTTATTTAAGGGATTCAAGTGTTGAGATGTTGGGGTACGGCAGCTAGAAGCTAGAAGCGATCCCCTGTGGGTTCTGAATAGGTTTCCCAAATGATCCGGAGTAAATAAATAAATGAAAAAATAAACCTTCTGAATTAAAACATTTGGTATGAGCTGAGCCTAATGGCACAGGTCTATAATCTCAACTGCTCCACAGATTGAGGCAGGGGGATTGCAAATTCAAGGCCTACCTGGACTACAGACTGAGACCAAGGTTAGCCTAGAAAACTTAATGAGATCCTGTCTCAAAATAAAAAGCCCAAAGTACCGAGGAAACGGCTCAGTACTGCTTCGCCCACCATGCACAGGTCTGATGCGGCCAACAAAGAGTTAATGTGTGGGACGCTTGAGAAGGTTTACTGTAGACCTAGTAGGGATTATGGTGCACAGTAGGTTAAGAGTTTCAAACAACAGAAAATACAACAAATCAAAGCAAGCAAACAAGAACAACAACAAACTTACAGGAGACAGTGCCCCAAAGCAGGTACTGCCTCCAGGTGCTGCCAGTGAGCTCTCCTGCCTGCCTGTGCTTCCTCTTCCTCTCATGTCCTCTCTGGTGCCAGAACGGCTTTCCCATAGGGCTCACAAGACACTTCCTTCACCTCCCTGCTTGGGGCCCTGGTGACTCTCTCTGTGATGTGCGTGGTTGTATAGGTTTGGTATCTTCTGTGACTAAGCCTTTTTATATTTTTGTTTTGGACACTTGTATCCTTCCATCTTTGTAACAAACACTGTAAGGAAACAAAGTTTCTTTGGACTCACACTTTGGGAGGTTTTTGAAAGGACTGCTTAGTCCCTGTGGCTGCTGGGCGTTAATGACATAGCCCAAGAGGAAGAGGCTTGGGCCTCATGTTCTCTTCAAAGGCAGGTAAAGCCTTACGCGTGCCTTCCAGCCTAAAGTCTTTACTGTCTCCCAGTAGTGCCACTATGGAGAAGGAGCCTTAATGGGCCTCAGGGGGACATTTAACCAAAGCATAGACTGGCTCTTAGCTTGGGATTTTATACTCTAAGCCAGGTGTTTCAGTACATACCTGCAGTCCCAGCATTAGGGAGGCTGAAGCAGGAGACTTGCCATTACCAGCCTAGAGTACAGAATGAGACCCTGTCTCAAAGGGGTAAAAAAAAAAAGCTTATTCTCCAACTAGAGCTTTCAAAAGAAATTTAATATGAGCCACACAAATGACTTAAGCTTTTGCTAGTATCCACGGGATAAAAAACTCATATATTTCAGCATGTCAGCATTCAGAATTATTATTTCATGTCTTCCTTATTCATACTAAATCTTTCAAATCCCATGTAATCCCCCCCCTTTATATCATAAATTTCTTTTTAGGGGTGTGGGGGGGGGTAGGGTTTGAACCTAGGACCTCGTGCATGGTATGTAAGCATCCTACCACTGAGCTATAACTCCAGCCCCTACATGTTTATTTTATTCTAAGCAGTGTGTCCTGGATTGACGCCTAGTCATGATCCCACCCTGCTGGCAACTGGATTTCTGCAGGCTGGGCAAATGCTTTACCTTGGGACCCACCCATCCCCCCTCTGGCTACTTTTTTGGAGTGTTTGCTGTTCAGACTGACAAATCAGGGGAACATTTCAAAAGAGGCTGCCTAAAACTTTCGAGCACTAACAGTGTAATCCTCAGCCTGCTTGACACCGCTCAGCTAAAACGAACCAGAAGAGCAGCCTTAGACCAGGCCACAGAGCTAAGGGGTGAACACCACCAAATATGATTCACTATTCTCCCTGTGCCTAAGCTAACAAAAGATGAAAGATAAACGTCCTATTGCCCTGGCCCAAAGCTAGCAAAAACTAAATGGTAAATTCCCTTTTCTTCTTTGCCCAGAGCTATCAAAGGCTAAAAGCTAAAGTCAGGATGGTAAGTTCAGTTAACTGTCTTCAGTGATAAACACCTGTGTGAGTCTTGGCGCTCACGGTACGGACTACAGAATTATAGGTAACAGCAATGAAAGTTGTTTGTTTCTTTTGCTGGCGGGCCTGGTAGGTATAGTGCAATTCTCACACCAAGTCTCGTCTTATCCTGTGCAGAATACAGTTATCATGCCTGTGCCTAGGAAAGTTTCAGTGACAGACTCAAGATAATAACACAAGATGGCTGTTCTTTCTGGAGTCCCTCTCTCCACCCCCACCACCCCCAGTCATCCCCTTTGAAAGGCCCGCCACCCTTCCCTCACACGCAGGTTTCATGAGTCTCTCCCTCAGTCTGCATGTGGTTGTTCACACTTGTGATCTCTCAGCACTTGGGAAGCTGAGACAGGAGGACTGCTTTGAGTTCAAGTCAGTCAGTGAGATATATCAATGCCCTGTCTCAGAATAGATGCTGGAGAGATGGCTCGGTGGTGAAGAGCACGTCCTGCTCTTGCAGAGGACCCAAGTTGGGTTCCCAGTACCCAGAGGGTGGCTTGCAAGCATCTGTAACTAGTCCTAGTGGATCCAACATCCTCTTCGGACCCCTGCAGCCACTGCATGCACACAGTATACACACGCGTGCATGCAGGCAAAACACTCACGCACATGAAATAAAATTAAATCCGTCTTTGAAAATAACTTTCGAGGACTAAAATAAAAGCTGCCTTCACCTTTCCTCTGGTTTCTGTTTGGTTCTTTGTTTGGGCAGGGGCTCTCTAGGTGAGCACAGGCCACCTCACTCAAGGATGGAGGTGATTTTCTAGTTCTCCAAGTGTTACACCCCTGCTAGACCACAGCTCAGTTCTCACCACCATGCTTTAGTTGTCTGTGAGTCCCTCCAACACTGCCATGCTGGCATGCTGTAATGCCTCTCTTGAGAATGAGTACAAATCTGTCCCTTCCTCCTGAGACGTGTCCTGACCTGAAGTGCTCTCCCCATGGAAGTGTGCTCATTGCAGCAATCACGAAGGCGTGTTAGTAACTGTCTGTAGGGGCTGGTGATGTAGCTCAGGCAGTTGGGTGCTTGTCTTGCTTCAGATCCCAGTGCGTATAGAACCAGGATGTAGTGCATAGCTTTCTTCCTAGTACCAGGAAGCTGCAGGCAGGAGGGTCAAAGGATCAGGGTCATCCTGAAGTCCATAGAGAATTTGAGGTGCACCTTGGCCATCTGAGACCCACCTGAGAAGTGGGATAATGAGTACCCATGTCACGGGACATGCATGGTTCAGTGAGTAAATCGATTGCCATATAGGTATGAAGACCAGCGTTCAGATCCTCAGTGCCCACTCAAACACAGGGCAAGCATAGCGGCCTGTTTGTTATACTAGTGCTGGGAAGTGAGGGCAGGGATTCTCTGGAAAGAGCTGACTGACTAGTCTAGCAAGCTTTGAGTCCAAGTGAGAGACCCTGTGTCATCATGGTTTGAACATGCTTGGCTCAGGGAATGGCATTATTTAGAGGTGTGGCCTTGTTGGAGTAGGTGTGTCACTGTTGGTGTGGGCTTTAAGACCCTCATCCTAGCTGCCTAGAAGTCAGTCTTCTGCTAGCAGCCTTCAGATGAAAATGTACAACTCTCAGCTCCTCCTGCACCATGCCTGCCTAGAAACTGCCATGCTCCCATCTTGATGATAATGGATTGAACCTCTGAACCTGTAATCCAGCCCCAAATATATGTTGTCCTTGATAAGACTTGCCCTGGTCATGGTGTCTGTTCACAGCAGTAAAACCCTAACGAAGACACCCCGCCTTAATGTATAAGAGGAAGAGTAGTTGAGGAAGTTACCCAACATCAACCTCTGGGCTCTAGAAACACACACACACACACTCACACATATACTCCACACACGTACATACATACACACAAGCATAAACACATACACTTCACATATACGAACACATACACAGACCTATACTCCCCCCCTCAGACATACATTCCCAACACACAGACATAGACACATACATACACACACAGAGATATACACATAAAACACACACACATGTGAAAACACCCCCCCACACACACACAAAGTGGCTGTACATATCTGACTTCTTTTTTTATTAGATATTTTCTTTATATACATTTCAAATGCTATCTCGAAAATTCCCTATACCCTCCCTCCGCCCTGCTCCCCTACCCACTCACTCCCACTTCTTGGCCCTGGCATTCCCCAGGTACTGGGGTATACAAAGTTTGCAATTCCAAGGGCCTCTCTTCCCAGTGATGGCCGAGTAGGCCATCTTCTGCTACAAATGCAGCTAGAGATACGATCTCTGGGGGTACTGGTTAGTTCATATTGTTGTTCCACCTATAGGGTTGCAGACCCCTTCAGCTCCTTGGGTGCTTTCTCTAGCTTCTCCACTGGGGGCCCTGTGTTCCATCTTATAGATGGACTTCTTGATATACTGATATCTGACTTCTTGATATACTGGAAGGCCAGTGTGGACCCAGAGCGGTGGGGTGGGGTGCACAGGGAGGTCCTTTCATCTTGAGCATCCAGCACCTGTTAGCACGATTAGAAGAAGTGAGTGACATGGTCCCAACTGTGGTTTAGAACCGATAGGATATAAGTAGAGGAACTGATTAGTGAGTAGCTCAGCTGGAATGGCAGGACTCAGTCAGGGAAAGCCAAGAATAGATTGGAGAAGGACCAGGCTCTGTGAATGGATGGCTGTTATAGACGCCACAAATGCAGGTTGGCTGGGCGCCCTGAGATCTGGGTTTGTAGATAAACCTAACCTTACAGGGAGCCATCAAACTTCTTGGTGGAGCCTGTTTTGCCTGTGTCTGCTTTCTGACATCTTCAAGTGGGTCCGGTGCCACTTGCGACTTGATTGTGCTATTCTGGGGGCTGACGCCGAACATACCGTAGTACCCGTAGCAGTGTTTGGCAGTTCAGTGAGCTCCTACTGGTCTGTTCGTGGTGTAGACCAGGCTGGCCTCTAACACACAGAGATCTGTCTGCTTCTGTCTCCCAAGTGCTAGGATTAAAGGCGTGAACTGGTACTCCCAGCCAAGTCAGCTGACTCTTAGCCACGGTGTGCCAGGCCACCTGGGGTGCAGTGAAGGAGGACATGGTGACACTGCCACTGTTCATTGTGGAGGGAATAGATGGAGAATAGAGGAAGGAAGGCTTCTGGGAAGTCGAGGCCTGGCTCATCTGACAGTTTTCAGTGGGTTCGTTGCCCCAAGAGCTAGCAGTGTTGTATATAGAGTTTGGATGTTCCTGGGAGACAAGGCAGGTCCATGTATGAAGAACCAGTCTGACCGGTCCAGTGCGCATCTGAGTTTTTGGAAGCCCGAGGTTGAGTGGCCAGAACCAACTTGCCCCAGGAGCCTTCTGCTCAGTGAAGCCTTTGATTGAGACTTCTATAGATTTATGAGAGCCTTGGCAGACTTACTGTTTTTATTCTATTACTCACTATTTCAGGAATCAGAACTGATTTGTCTACGGCCTGTTCAGTTGATCTTCATGCTTTCGTTACGTATTTATTAAATTTACCATATCCTCCTAAGAAGCCCTGTCCCTTGTTTTGTGTTCCTCAGATTTTCCTTCACATTGCTTCTTTCCATGGATGACTGCTTTGACAGCAGTAAGAAAAATGTGCGTGCTAAACCTTACGCGGGGTTTGTTCTTTTTGAGGGCGGCTCTCTCACTTAGCCTAGATAGAACCCACTAATTAGGCAAGGCTTCCTAGTCAGTGAGCCCAGAGCGTCCCAGCCCTGGGGTTATAAATGTGCGCCACCGCGGCCTACCTGCCTGCTTATGTGGGCTCAGGAAATTGAACTAAGGTCTTCATGCTTGCAAGGCAAGCACTTTCCTGATGGAGCTGTCTCCACAGCCCTCCTAACTTTTCTTATTTTTAAAATTTATTTTGATGTGTGTGTGTGTGTCTATGTAAGTGCAGGCAGAGGCTAGAAGAGGGCATCAAATGCCCCAGTGTCAGAGACACAGATAGTTGTGAGTCACATGACATAGATGCAGGAACCAAACTAGATCTAACACTGAGCCATCTCTGTAGTCCCTCTTTTACCATATTTTAGCTTTTTTTTAAAAAAAAAAAAAAAAAAAAGAAGAAGAAGAAGAAGAAGAAAAGAAAAGAAAGAAAACCTCACTCTCATGTTCATACTGTTTTGGGGAATGTAAATTAATGGCATTATGGAAAATATATGAAAGTTTCTTTTAAAAAACTAAAAATAGAGCCACCATGTGATTCATGCATCTTACCATTGGGCATCCATCCAAAGACAATGAGACTGGCTGGTTGAAGAGGTCTGTGCACTTACACGTTTACCGCAGAACAGTTCATGGTATCTCTTCTGGTATCTAAATGGCAGTCTCCTGTGCCCCAGTGTGTCTGAAGACAGGAGACAGGACATAGCATCCCCCGTCTCCAGAACCTGGCACAGGTGGCGATGCCGCACAGTAGTGACTGAGTGTCGTGTGTGCTGGGGGCTTCAGCGGAGCTTTATACTGGATGGTTTATTTCTCACAGCATCTCTGTGAGATAGGCACATGGTGGTCGCCACTTTACAGATGGAGAAACAAAGACAGAAGCCTCGGGGAGCAGGCTCACACTGCAGTCCCCCTAGAGAGGCGGAGGCAGAGGGATGGCTGAATGTTTTGCAAAGTGAGTCTCAGGCTAGCCAAGGCAACATTGTAAGGCCTTATCTTAGAAAAGATGAAGCCAAAGAAACCACGAGTGACTTTTTAGTCCCACAGCAAAGTATTAGTGTAGATAGGACTGAGCAAAAAACCTGAGTCAGATCTCACTGTACACCCCTATCTAGTGATCTGAGGTCACTGATATCAGCCACCAAGGTGATAGGTGATTTTTTTTGGGGAGGGGTATTTTGTTTTGTTTTCCAGACAGGGTTTCTCTGTGTAACCTTGGCTGTCCTGGAACTCACTCTGTAGACCAGGCTGGCCTCGAACTCAGTAATCAGCCTGCCTCTGCCTCCCAAGTGCTGGGATTAAAGGCATGTGCCACCACCGCCTGGCGATAGGTGATTTTCCATAGAGAGCTATGGGTGAACCCAAATGACTAACTCCTTTTGAGATGAACGTAATGACTAAAGGTCGAGGTGTTGCTTGCTTGCTTTCCTTTTGGTGTTGAAGATTGAGCCCAGTGCACGCTGGGAAAGTGCTCTTACAGCACTGAGAGGTGTCCCCATCACCTAACACATTGTACGAACCAATTTATCCAGCATACCAAAAAAGCTGGAAGCACAGCTGTTGATGTGGCCAGTGAATTAAAATTGTTCTTTTTCATTCTGTGTGTCCCTCCTTCCTATGGGATTCAGTAGTTCACAGGGAATAACTCAAACATTTCCTTCTTTTGTTTACTTTAGAGACAGTCTCGCCCTGCAGCCCAGGCTGACCTGGAATTCACTGTGTTTTCCAGGCTGACCTCAAAGTTACAACAATCTTACTTCAACTTCCCAAAGCCAGAGCCTGCAGGGGAAGTCACCATGTCAGGCTTCTTTCTTTCATTTCCTTCTTACTTTGTTTTGGTTTTGATGTTGTCTTTTTAAACAGAGCTTTGGTATATGCAAGCTGTGTGGTCCAAGCTGGTCTAAAACTTCTGGATTCTTAGGTTCAAGTAATCCTCCTGCTTCAGCCCCCCTGGTGCTGAGATTACATGTAATACCACCACACCAAGATTTTCATCCAACTCTCTTTTTCCTCCCCTCTCCATCCCTTCTCTCCTCCTGCTCTCCCCTTCCTTTCTTTCTGAGATGAGTCTGACAAAATAGCCAAGGATATCTTCTGGCCTCAGCACCTCCAGAGCGGGGACTACAAGTGTGGCTCCCACTCCTGGCGCGCTCTCTCTCTCTCTCCTCTCTCTCTCTCTCTCTCTCTCTCTCTCTGTTTCTGTCTGTCTGTTTTTCTGTCTCCATCTCTCTGTTTCTGTCTCTCACTCTTTCTCTTTCTTTTTTCCTTCCTTCCTTCCTTTCTTCCTTTTTTCTTTCTTTCCTTCTTTCCTTTCCCCTTTTAAAAATGCTTAGATGTACTGTAGTGTTAAGCATTAAACTATGGGGCTGGTGAGATGGCTCAATGGTTAGGAGCACTGACTGAACTTCTGAAGGTCCTGAGTTCAAATCCCAGAAACCACATGGTGGCTCACAACCATCTGTAATGAGATCTGATGCCTTCTTCTGATGTGTCTGAAGACAGCTACAGTGTAGTAAGATATAATAATAAATAAATCTTTAGGCCAGAGCAAGTGGGGCAGACCAGAGTGAGCAACCTTCATTCTCAGCAACCATCAGTAAAGCTACAGAGTATACCCATATACATAAAATAAATAAATAAATATTTTTTAAAAATTAAACTATAGTCTCAGATTATTATTGTCTATTGAAGAACAGGGCAGTTGTACCAGGCAGTTGGAAATACAGTCCCTTGATTCCTTGTCTACGCCCAAGATGGCTTTTGTTTCTGTTTTAAGCGGTTGTCTGTGTTTCTAGATAGTTCTCAGGTCTTCTCTAATGTGGCTGACAGTAATCTGACCACTTCTTGTTGTCTGTCTCTTGTTTCCCAGCAACTTCACTGTGTCTAGTTGGCTGCTGTTGATCAGCTGGTAGCTGGCATTCGTTCATGTATATGTGCATGAGAATGTATGCTGCTAACCAGGTTTACTGGTATTGTCATAAAAATCCCTCTCCTTGTCTGTCTGTCTGTCTGAGCATTGCCAGAGGGGGAGGGAAATGGTTTTGTTTGTTTGGTTTGGGTTTTATTTTTGGCTGATCATGCTGTTTTGAGAGGAAAGCTTCCCTCTTCTTCTCTTTCTCTCCCTCTCTCCTTCTCTCCCTCAGCAGAGGAGGAAGCCATGTCTTACTGGTTTATTTCCCATGTACAGCTCTCTGTAAAGGCCAGGAGTCAATGATGATTTAGGATGGTGGAGGACTCCAAGTAGCTGAGGGAAGTCACGAGGTCAGCTGTGAGTAGTCTGACGGAGTCAGTGTCCCAATGGGGACACTATGGGAAAACCTTGGCTTTGACTGTTGAACTTCATTAAGAAACCACGTCAGGTTACAGGCCTAAATTGATTGCCATCTCTGTCCTCAATTCACCCTTAGGTTTCCACACCGTAAGGAAGTTCTTAAAAGTCATCTCCTCAGTCAGTATTCTCTACGTAAGCTTAAGTGGAGCAGGCCTTAGGCTTGGGAGTGATCGGGCCTTTAGGTTCATGAACTAAGACTTGGGGGAAGAAAACAAATGAGCAAAATAGGCTCTGTGAAGACCCTGATTTTGACATTAGGAGACTTGACCACATTGGCCAATGGACCCATCTGAGTGGCAGGCGCTGCTCCCTGAACCAGCTTCCTCTGCTTTCAAATTGGTGCCCACCTGGGCCACCTGTTCTGATTCCTCAGTGGGATATCAATTACTGTGGGTACGCCGTAATCATTATCACTGGTCCCTGCAGAAGGTCTGTCCTCGAACTCAGTGTGGGGACACTCAGGAGAGGACCTGAGGGATCCGAGCCTTCTGTGTTGGGGCCAGCTTTGGCTGAGCAAGTGTGTGTCTCAGAAACTTCCACTCCTTCATCGTCTAATAATCACTTTGAATTAACTTCTGTGACTATGAATGAGGTCAGGTGACCCAGGCTTTAAACCCGTCTGGTCCCCAAATTGTTTTCTTATTCACAACGACTAGGGTATAATTTCTAGAGGAGGGATGTTTGATCTCAAGCAAGGTACCTGTGCTCAGTGGGACTCGGGAGAGCCTGCTTGAAGACTGTAAAGTAGTTTAATAGAGATAAAAGGGGCAGTGTAAGAGGCGGGGCAGGTTTAAAGATCCATGCTACCAAGCCAGGCAGTGGGACAAATCTGGAATCCCAGTACTTAGAAGGCTGAGGCAAGATTGCTGGTTCAAGGACAGCCTGGCTTAGGTAGTGAGCCCCTGCCTCAAAGCAGAAAAACCAAACCTAAAAAATAAGCTAAAGATCTAAGTCAAAGGAGTGTGTACTTCATCAGATCCCATGAGCTGCACCAGGAGGATGCTGGACCTCAAGGGGGTCCAGATTAAGAAGTCATAGGAACTGCTACACTCAGGCCCCCAGAACCCCAGGTAGTGGCCCAGGACAGAGAGGAAAGGAAATCGGGCTGCCACCAGAAGAAAGGGGCCCGAAATCAAGTGACAACACAAGTCACTGAAAACCTCTGAGGGTCAAACTGTTTGAACACAGCCACCTGTACCTGATACATTGTATATTCCTAGAAGACCTGCAGGTTTTTTTCTCATAATTATTTAAATCTGGCCTGTATTACAGGCATTCATTGGTTATACCCCACTGACGTTGTTAGTCACCTTTTAGGAAGTCTGACCTACAGGAAGCTGTGCACAGGTCAGATATTCATGGGTACTGTTATACACAGTATAACAGCTCGGTGCCTAGACCTATAGAACATTCAAAGACTTCTCTGTTCTCTCATGTGCCTGTTTATCACATGTGCCTTTGTTGATTATTATTTATTTATTTATTTATTTATTTATATAATTTTGTTTTTTTGAGACAGGGTTTCTCTGTGTAGCCCTGGCAGTTCTGGAACTCACTCTGTAGACCAGGCTGGCCTCAAACTCAGAAATCCACCTGCCTCTGCCTCCCAAGTGCTGGGATTAAAGGCGTTCGCCACCACTGCCTGGCTTTATTTTCTATTCTTATTGTAAATCTACAAAGTATGAGACACAGGGGGCTCACAGCTGTAATCCCTGTAATCCGAGTTCTCAGAAGGCAGAGGCAGGAGAGTCACTGAAAGTTTGAGGACAGTCTGGTCTATATAGTGAGTTCTAGGCCAGCCAGAACCACCTAGGAGGACCCTGTTTAAAAACAAAGACAAGAAAGAAAAAAACAAAACAAAACAAAAATTAAAAAAAAAAAAAGAAATAAAAACAAAGACAAAACCAATCCCAAACTAGAGAGAATTTAAGAGGAGTTAAGACAAGGTATTCAGGCTTCTGCCCCTGGCTTGTTTGTCATCTTACCGGAGGCTGCATGGCAATTCCTTCACAGTCTAAAGGATGTCACTCAGAAGTTTATAACTGAGTGCCTAAAGCAAGTACAGTTAGCAAACTTCACAGATGGGCGGCTGGACAAAACAAAATAAAACAAAACAAAAACAATAAAACCCCAGAATCCCCAGATCAAAGGGCCTATGGGGGGAGTGGTCGTGGCCCAGCTGCCTGGGGCCTTCTAACCTGTTTGCGTCAACAGACTCTTAGACAACATTTTGTTAACTACATATCTAATGAAAGATTTTCTAGATAGCTGTAACGGTCCATGCCTGATATCTTAGCACTTGGGAGGCGAAGGCAGGAGCATTGTCCCCAGTTGGGGGCCAGAGTGGGCTACAGAGTCAAATCCTATCTCAAACAAAATAAAAAGCTCCATCAAATTAGAGTATTATTTTATCTCGATGACTGAGTGTTTTGATACATCTTGCATTTCACACCTTCATTGAGTCTTTGTAGGCCTGTCTACTAAGCCACACCCACCCCCTTCTTTAGACCCAGTCTCACACTGCAGCCTGAAACTCAGCATCAACTCAGTCTCCTACTTCCCTCAGCCTCCCAAGCGCCAGGATCATAGGCCTGAGCCGTCAAACCCACCCAGCCCAAGCACTCTGAGAGATTACAAATCACTGTGTCTCTAAATTGACACAGTAATTTATAGGTTGCAGATGTTTAATGATTTGTTCCTATCTATCACCCCAGATGCTTATCATTTCTTTGTGTCAGGAGCAATGAAAGCACCTTTTCAACTAGCTACTTAGAAAGAATTGTTAGTGTCAACAACTGTTACCTATTATACTCTCCATCCAGCTCTTTCTAAGAGGTTTCTCATTTTAGGGAACTTATTTGAACTAAGCTGAAATATGTATAGAAACAGGAGTGAACTCCAAACTTACTGTGTTGGCCCCAATTCATTTCCTCATCTCTGCACCCCTCTCCCTCTCCCCCTCTCCCCCTCTACTCCCCCTCCCCCTCCCTCTATCCCTCTCCCACCCCAACCCCCCAATTGAGGCTCAAATTTTTAAAAGAAACTTTTAGAGTCAGTCTTGCTACTATGTAGACCAGCCCGCCCTCAGACTTGTCAGTGATCCTCCTGCCTCAGCCACTGGAGTGCTAGGGTTACAAACATGTGCCATTATACCTAGCTGTGGCCTCAAATTTTAAGATAAATTTACAACTGAATTACAGTTGGAATCAGAGGCACCAGTATACAAATTGAAACCAAATCAAACCTGGGAGCTGAATTGAAAACATTTCAGGATCAAGCTATAATTGAGGAAACAGCTCATTTGTCTATTTGCCTGTTTGACTATTATGTCCTCCTGATTCTGGAAGGAAAAAAAAGTGGAAACTATAGATTTTGATGTTTTCCTGGGTCTCGTCCCCTTTCATCATCTTGGCTCTAAGTTGTAGTTTTTTTGTGGCTTAGCATCAGCAGCCTATGTAAATAAGTACTTTATTAGAAATGTTATATTGAAAAAATGTAACAAGTACTGAGTGGAGGGAATGACTTTGTTTGTTAAACTCTTATCTATTTTCAAATAATTTTGTTTGTTTGTTTGTTTGTTTGTTTAGGGAGCTCCGGAACAAGGCAAATATTCAGTTTGGAGAAAATGGAACAACTATATCTGCTGTCACCAATAAGGCATATGTTTTTGAACGAAACCAATCTGTTGGAGATCCTAACGTTGACTTGATTAGAACAATAAATATTCCTCTGTTGGTACGTGTCATTATCAAGGGTTTGTGGAAGGAAACAGCAAGCCTGATACACTTAATAGCTATTATTTTATGATAGTAAAGTAAGAGCTAAATAATTTAAGAGCTATTTTATAATAAAATATAGATATTATGGGGAGGGAGGGAATTCATCTTGCTTAGAATGAGTCTCTGAAATTTAATCCTAGCACCATCAGAAAACAAACACAAAATATAGATATGCACAGAGACTTTGATTTGTGTGTGTGCCCTCCAGGGAACTTTATCATCTACATAAACCTCCTCTGAGGCTTCCACTCTAAAGTGACAGCTGCTTAACACTGATGGAGGACCCAGGACCTTAAAGAGTTCACATCTGAATCTGAACTTTGCCTTGCCTTGCTGCTAAAGGTCCAGCCGCCACTTTGCTCCAGGGGCAATGGAGCCACCTTGTGGCCAAAGGTCCCTGTGTGTCTGTAAGATCTCTGCGACGCTGGCATCATTCAGAGCCTCCTAAAGGGAAGGTTAAATCCACATCTACAATAAGATGTAATACGAGCCTGCCCTGGTGGTTCAGGCCTGTGATACCAGCTACTTTCTATGGCAAAAACGGGAAGATCAAAAAGCCCAGATTGGGCTCCAGAGTGAGTTCAAGGTTAGCCTGGGCAACTTAGTGAGGCCCTGTCTCAAAATTTACAAAAAGGGGCCTGGAGCTTAGGATAGAGATCAGTAGTAGAGTATTTGTCTATTATGTGCAAGACCACAAAGTCTAAGCAGACAGACAGACAGACAGACAGACAGACACACACACACACACACACACACACACACACACAGAGTAATAGGAGAAAGTGCAGTAGCTGAACTCTTACTCCATATAAAGACAGGAAGGTCACTGGTTGGATTTTCTGTTTAGTCTCAAACATTTACATCTCAGTTTCTGGCCCTTCTGTTAAGGGACAGAAAGAGAGCCAATGGGTGTTCTTAGGGACACTGGTTAACCTGCCTCTGCTCTGCAGACTGTCGTGGATCTGGCCCAGCTGACCCTGCTCAGGGAGCTTATCGAAGCCATGCTGAAAGCCTATCAGCAGAAGTTGTTTGTGATTCACACCGTGCACGAACTGCTCTGGGGCTACAAAGATGAGATCTTGTCCCTCGTCCATATTTTCAAACCTGACGTCTCCCCGAATTTCGGCCTGTTCTATGAGGTAAGTTTCCTTCCTAGAACATGTCTCCAGCACACAGCGGGGAAGAAGAGGGCACACAAGCCAGAATGCATCTTAAGTCTGCCTCTCTTCCAGGCGAAGACCAAAATTGCCTGGAGTTCTAAATATTTTTACAAAGCCTGTAGAAAAATAAGACCGTGGCTTTGGAGGGGGAGGGAATGAAACTGTCGTAAATTGAATAGTGGGTGACAGATAAAACTAACCTCGGGAGTGGAGCGCTGAGGTGGGGTGAGGCAGTATGCTCACATCCTGCCTATACCTGACCAAGGTCTCGCTCTCAGGGTATGACATTATAGCAGTTCACTTCCTCTCTGGGAGAGGGCAAGCCTTAAGGGTTTACAAAACTTAGTGGTTGTCCAGACACAATTATAAACAAGTTTCAAATATTACTTCTGTGAGAGAATGGGTCCTGAAAGTTGAGTCTCTCGCCAACGTCGTTTGATTCTGGAAGAGCATCCTGAGTGCACAGTCCCTAGAATGTCCTGGCTCATGGGGCTCGGCTCTCGAAGGTTAAAGTATCACAGCATGTCAGACACATTTGGGTATTTTAATGCTTCTATTTGATCATTTTTTTTTGAATCGCGATGCTCACTTCTTTCCAGAGAAATGGAACGAATGACGGGGAGTACGTGTTTCTGACTGGAGAGGACAATTACCTTAACTTTTCAAAAATCGTGGAGTGGAATGGAAAAACGTAAGTCCAGTAAGGGTTCCTGGTGTAAGGGTTTTCAAGTTTATAGTTAAACAAAATAAGCCTTTTTTTTTTCTTCCTAATTTGATACTGGGGCTGTTGCTTACTGGCAGAGCGCCTGCCTACCATACAGACAGCTCTAGATTTGATTCCAGCAATGGAAAATAAGTTGACATTTGTCTTTTGAATAAAAAAGTCAGTATTCTTAAAATTATTACTTTACCAATTAAAGTGAGGGTAAAAAACCTTTGAGAATAAGTAGTAAAGATTTGTATGCCTACCATGGCCACGAGTGAATTAGAGCCACGGAGTAGCCTCGCTGGTTTTCCTTGGTCGAATGATGTGCAGCAGCCGAAGTTCAAACACTGTCAAACCAGTATTTGATTGGAGGGAGGGAGAGAGGGCCCACCTGGCTTTTCACTTCATGGGTGTGGCTTGTTCATGTTATTCTTTATAAAGATGAAATTCATTTGCGTTCAGTATTATAATATTTCAAATTGAAGACTTTTATCACCTAATTTTTGTCTTATACACAAAACACTTCTAGCCTTTTAATAATAATAAGATGGCTTAGTCTTTTATATTCATAGTGAATTATGGGTAAATGTGTGATATATTATTTAACATGTTTGAACTTATTTTTAGATGCTTTTCTAGGCTTAGGTTTTTATTGTACATGCTTTTCATTTTTCCTTCAGTAATTTTACCTGTTTCTTCATACTCACATCCTTGCACCTTGATTTACTTTTGAGACAATGTCTCACTATGTATCCCTCCCCTCCCCTCCCCTCCCCTCCTCTCTTCTCTTCTCTTCTCTTCTCTTCTCTTCTCTTCTCTTTTTTCTTCCCTCCCTCCCTCCCTCTCTCTCTCTCTCTCTCTCTCTCTCTCTTTCTTTCTTTCTTTCTTTCTTTCTTTCTTTCCTTCCTTTGGTAGCTCTGGTCTTTAAACTCAGTCCTTGTGTGTGCTAACGCCTCAACCTCTGAGGCATATCCACAGCCCCTTTGGTTTGTTTTGGGTTGAGTCAAGCTCTCGCTTTGGATCCCAGTCTGGCCAGGAGCTCTGGCTCTCTCTGCCTGGCCCCACAGACGCTGGAATTGCAGCTTTGAGCCAGCACAGTGGCCGTCCTTTGCCCTTTAGCCTTTGCCTTCCTTTGATCTGCTGCGTCCAGATTTGGATTCACATCACAATTCTGTTTGGCCCTGGGGTGCACTTCTAACCTAAGGCTTCCAGTCTGAGATCTGGGAAAACTGTCAGCAACTATCTATTCACTTTACTGGCATTTACCTGAGTCTGGCTACAGGTGGTTGGGGTTTAGGCCAAGTGATTCCAGGTTCTTGGTATCTTATTCAAAGCACTGAAATAAGCACCTGGAGATTTGCACGATAGCATGGAGACTCTTCAAAGTGTAATGGCAGTGCGGATCAGCAGAGTGAAAATGGTGTTCTCGAGACCCAGCAGGCCATATGCATGGGGCCCTCAAAAGCTCCGATTATTGTCTGGGACTTTCTCTTTTAATGTTCAAGGGAGACGTATGATTGCTAAGGGTCATAGTGTATGTGGTTTGTTTGTTTTTATCTTTTTTTTTAATATTTTATTTAATTTAAGTATGTGAGTACACTGTCATGTCTTCAGTCACACCAGAAGAGGCCATCAGATCCCATTTCAGATGGTTGTGAGCCACCATGTGGTTCCTGGGATTTGAACTTAGGACCTCTGGAAGAGCAGCCAGTGCTCTTAACCACTGAGCCATCTCTCCAGGCCCCTTGTTCTTGTTTTTGTTTTTGTTTTTATCTTGATTGACAGATTGATAAATGGCGTTTCTTCTCTCATGTCCCATCCAGAATGAATATGATTGTAATGATGTGCAAGGCCAACTCTTAGGTATAAGATAGTGCAGCCTGATGCAAGGGAGAGGTCCTAGGTTGCACACAGGTGGCCTGGTGCATTGAATGGAGAAGAGTTGGGTGTGGTCACGCCAAGTCCAGTTTGCTAAGCACGTGCACAAGCTTGCCTGCCTCAGTCTCATCTCCCTGCCTCCTAGCCCCCGAGTTCCTCTAAACATTTATTGGAGCCTCTTCGTCTAGTCTGTGTCTTAATTAATTTTTCATTTTTTGATCTTGTATTTATGTAAATTCCATACAACTATCTTCTAATTCATGAGTTTTCTCTTCAGCTATGATGTCTGCAGTTTTATTCCTGTTAATTTTTCCCCAAAAAACATTTTTTTACATCCAAGTTTTCTGTTTTTCTAATTGTCTTAATTTTCATCTTTTTCTTTCTTTTAATACCATACCACGTACCTTCAGTTTTGTTTTTGGTTTTGTAAAATGGTATGGGAGATAAAACTCAACCTCATGCATGCCAACCAAGGGTATACACTAAGCTTCCTTATCAGGCTCCATTACTATGTAAAAAAAGGGCTTATTTGTTTTATTTTGACTATCTTATCTTTGCATGTGTGCCTGTGTACTACACGTGGTTCTGATGGCCCATGAGAACAGAAGGAATTAGATTCTCTGGAATTGGAGGTACAGAGGGTTGTGAGCCAACATGTGGATGCTGGGACCCTAACCCAGACTCTGTGCAAGAGCATCAAGTGTTCCTAACCTCTGAGCCACCTCTCTAGACTGGCTTCCATCTCTCTTTGGCCTGGTCTCCACCTCTGGCCTGGCCTCCGTCTCCCTGACCTGCCGTCCGTCTCCCTGGCTTGGTCTCTGTCACTCTTGGCCTGGCCTCCATTATTTTTAAGAATGTTACTGTTTTACTTTGCAATACTAAACACACACATTTATGGCATTAGCCTGTTCTGTTCTTCTAGTTTCTTCTAAAGTGAATTAACTTCCTTGATGACTTTATTTTCTGTATTGTACTATAGGCTTCAATTAAAAAATGATTTTCACAAGCTAGGGGTGTGTGTGTGTGTGTGTGTGTGAGAGAGAGTGTATGTGGTCTGTCTGCTTGCCTGTCTGTCTCTCTCCCCATCCCTCTCAATGTCCCAGCCAGCCTCCACCTAGTTCAAAACCTGAGCCCAGAGTGGGCCTCCCACCATGCCATCAGGGGGCATCCACACACAGTATGGCTCAAGCTCCACTGTGAGGCTATTTCTGAGTCGCCAGCTTTGGACAACACTAAAATACACACCACGGGTAGAAGCTGCTTTCTTTGGCCTCTTTGGATGAGCAGGGAATCTCTGCTCCTTAGACCCTGACTCAAGCCCGAGTGGCACATTCTCCATCCTTGCTAACTTAGGAACTGAACTCGGGTTCCTCCCCTGGGCTCCGGCATGCAGAAGAGCATCATTTCAGCTCTGCTTAACACTGTGTACTCAGCAGCGTGTGGTCCAGGCAGATGCTCATTTGTGTTTTGAATGTGGTATGGACTGTTTGGATGTTTCCCTTTCGTGTTTTATCAGCCTTGATTTCCTGTTTTCACTTGGCAGACCCCCCTCAGTGCAGGAACCTAGAGTACCATCTGCGGCTGAGGCTGGGAGAATTTCTATTTATCTTTTTCCTTCTTCTTCCTTTGGCATTGGTACTGTTTTCATCTGTTCCAAGTGTTCTAACAAGTTATCATAAACTGCATGACTTATAAAAGGCAGAAACGTATTCTTCCCAGTTCTGCATGCTGAGCAGTCCAAGACGAACACTCCAGCAGCTCTAAACGCTGGCAGCAGCGTGGCTCCTTACAGGGGCTGCTTTCTTGCTCTAACTTCACACACGTGGTGGAAGGCCTGTGCCAGCCCCTGGGGTCTCCTCTAAGGTCACTAGTCTTATGTCAGAGCAACCCTTCCTGACCTGATCGCCTGACAGGCAGGATTTCAATATGAACACCTGGAGGGATCATACCTGGATAGTCCACTACATGTACCATTGTTAAAGCATGCTAACTTGTCTAGTTGTCTTAGTCAGGGTTTCTATTCCTGGACAAAACATCATGACCAAGAAGCAAGCTGGGGAGGAAAGGGTTTATTCAGCTTACACCTCCAAACCACTGTTTATCACTAAAGGAAGTCAGGACTGGAACTCAAGCAGGTCAGAAAGCAGGAGCTGATGCAGAGGCCATGGAAGGATGTTACTGGCTTGCTTCCCCTGGCTTGCTCAGCCTGCTCTCTTATAGAACCCAAGACTACCAGCCCAGAGATACTACCACCCACAAGAGACTCTCCCCCTTTAATCACTAATTAATAAAATGCCTTACAACTAGATCTCATGGAGGCATTTCCTCAACTGAAACTCTTTTCTCTGTGCTAACTCCAGCTTGGGTCAAGTTGACACTCAAAACCAGCCAGTACACTAGTCCACTACATGTTAAAGCATGCTGTCTCAACTGTGCTGCTTTCAGTGACAGCAACACAGTGTTGGTATCTCCTGTTGTCCTGGGCAAGTCTGCTATTTTTGGAAGGGAGAACTACTCAGAGAGCAGTTAATGGTCTTCCATGAATATTAAGGAATGGGATATATCTAACCCACATCCCCTCTGTCCCCAGCCTAGCTATAAGCACGGCTGCTATTAACGTCTACTTGGGTTACTGCTTAAAGTAAATCAGTATCTCTGTCTCTGTTGTTGTTGTTGATGCATTTGCATATGATGTAGGATGTAGAGGCAAGTGTGTCGCACTGTGCACAGAGGTCAGAGGACAACGCTGTGGCCGTGGTTTTTCTCCTGAGCCTTTGCATAGGTTCCAGAGACTGAACTCTGGCTGTGAGTTTTCCCTGGCCGTTGTCTTGCTGGCCCTTAAACCACTATTTCTAAACACCTGTGCAGGGTGGACTCTTCTGGAAGACGGAAACAGGAATTTGTGACTATTATCAAAAGTGATTTTGGGGCTGGAGAGATGGCTCAGCAGTTAGGAACACTGACTGTTCTTCCAGAGGTCCTGAGTTCAATTCCCAGCAACCACATGGTGGATCACAACCATATGTAAAGGGATCAGATGCCATCTTCTAGTGTGTCTGAATACAGCTATAATGTACTTATATGCATAAAATAAATAAATAATTTTAAAAGAGTTCTTTAAAAGAAAGAAAGCGATTTTGGTTTGGAGCCTACTTTTTCTTTCTCTGTTATAGTTCCTACCTCTTCTGTGCCTACGTGTGAGTGACATACTGCTGTAGCCAGCCCCACTTATACTGACCTGTTAGAGAGCCTACAGTCCAGCTGGATCATCTATCTGTATTCTTTCCTGTACTATAGGTCGCTGGACTGGTGGACCACAGACACATGCAATATGATTAACGGGACAGACGGAGACTCTTTTCATCCGCTGATAAGCAAGGATGAGGTCCTGTACCTCTTCCCGTCAGACTTGTGCAGGTACCAACTTGTAGCATAGCTCTTGGACTGAGAGACAGGGTAAGGAATATAAGCAGAGGCACTCACAATGCACGAGAATTTACAAGTCCTGGTACAGGTGCTGGAGGCCCACTGAGAGATGACACCGTGTAAGGGTTCACAGCACAGATGCCAGAAGGTAGCTCTGCTGGTTTCGATCTTAACTCTCCTTGCAGCTGTGTTGCCCTGGGCAAGTTATTGACCCCGTCTGCCTGGCTTGCTTTTATATATATATATATATATATATACATATATATATATATATGTATGAGACAGGGACTCCGGTGTCTCGGGCAGGCTTCAGACTTGCCAGAGTCTGGATGCAGTTGAGGATGACCTTGAACCCCTTCTCCTACCTATACCTCCCTACTGCTACAATCACAGATGTGAGCTGCTTATACAGGGCTGGGATCTGAACCCAGGCCTTCACAGGCACTGGGCAAGCATGTTTTCCACTAAGCCACATCCCTACTCTGACTTTCTATCCTTCCCTCCTCCTCTCAGGTCAGTACATATCACTTTCAGCAGCTTTGAGAACGTAGAAGGACTGCCTGCTTTTCGGTATAAGGTGCCTGCAGAAATACTAGCCAACACCTCCGAAAACGCTGGCTTCTGTATACCCGAGGGAAACTGCATGGACTCAGGGGTGTTGAACATCAGCATCTGCAAGAATGGTAAGAACTTCTAGGGAGGTTACGGTTCTGTAACGGTACCTAGAATGCAGACAGGTCTGAGGCGGGAAACCAGATTTGTCACCAACCTAGTATATAGCGCAATTCCAGCCTTTCAGGAATACTGTTTTGTCATCTGCCTGCCTGCAATCTCAGCACCCAGATGGCAGGAAGATAGAAGGGTCAAGGTCAGCTCGGGCTACACAGCTATCCCCTGTGTCAGACGATGATGATGCTATTTTGTCACAGATATAGCAAACAATTAAAACATTACTAGTTTTGGTAGCACATGCTTTGGCTAAAATTCTCAATGATTTTGAATCAGATTTAGTCTTATACTCTTATCATGAGTTTCCCGGTGGGTTTTTTTTTTTAATTATTTCTTTATTTAATGTATATGAGTATACACTAATGTGTATCAGGCACACTAGAAGAGGGCATCGGATCTCATTACAGATGGTTGTGAGCCACCATGTGGTTGCTGGGAATTGAACTCAGGACCTCTGGAAGAACAGTCAGTGCTCTTAACCACTGAGCCATCTCTCCAGCCCGGTTTTTTGTTTGTTTGTTTGTTTGTTTGTTTGTTTAATTTGAATTTGTTGTTCTTGGTGTATAACGGGTGAGCATGCATGCCATGGCCCATGTGTGGCAATGAGAGGGCCATGGCATGCATGCTCAGTGGATTCAAGTCTTTTCTCCCACCTTTATGTGGGGTCCTGAGAGCTACCCCGGGTCTTCAGGCTTGGGTGCTTACCCTCTGAGCATCCTGCTCTCCCTCTCAGTTCCCTGGTTCCTCTGCTCTCCTTTCCTTTCCATGAATGAGAGAGAATAATCAATGCTACAGGCTGACAAAAGGTGTCGTCTTCATCATGAAGGTGAGTTTCAACAGTCAGGTGTCACCGCAGAATTGCTCACAGTGGCCTTGCCTGACGGTGCGCAGTGCCCTCTTTCACTTCTGTTTTTTGCTCTTGGTTTCGTTTGCTTTGAGGAAGGGTCTTGTTGATTAGTAGCTCAGGCTGGCATCAAACTCTCATCCCTGGAGTCTTAGCCTCCTGGTCCTGGGATGATGTGCATAGCTTAGTAGCCCTGTCTTGTCACCATGGGAACAGAGCAAAGAGAAAGGGTGTGTTTTTATGAAACTTCTCTAAGATTTTCTTTGCTAGTACCACTTTTGTTTTGTTTCTTTTGAGACATTGTCTTACTATGTAGGTCTGGGTATCTTGTAACTCACCATGTAGGCCAGGCTTACCCTAGCATTTCTAATATTTGTGCTATACCCCTACTTAGTCAGAATAGGATTCCTCTTTAAAACGTGTAGGGTGGTGGTGGTTTTGAGATGTTTTCATTATGTACTTTGAGGCTGGCCTCAAACTCATTCACTATGTAGCCCAGGATATCCTTTTTTTTTTTTCAGGATTTATCTATTTTTTATGTATATGAGTACACTGCAGCTGTCTTCAGACACACACCAGAAGAGGGCATTGCATCCCATTGCAGATGATTGTGAGCCACCATGTGGTTGCTGGGAATTGAACTCAGGACCTCTGGAAGAGCAGTCAGTGCTCTTAACTGCTGAGCCATCTCTCCAGCCCCCGCCCAGGATAGCCTTAAACTCACCGTGATCCTCCTGCCTCAGCCTCCCTCAGTGCTGGGATTACCACCCCTGGCCTTCTTTAAGGTTCCTTTGAAGAGCTGCATGGCAGCCCTCTCTCCTGAATGACAGTGCTCCTTTCTCAAAAAAACAAAACCAAAAACAAACAAACAAACAAAAAAAACCCAAAGTGATGCAGTTTCGTGGTTCTCCTGTCTGGTTGGCATTAAAATCTTCTTTGGGATAAGCCTGAGATGGCAGTACATACCCCCTGTCCATTTCACAGCAGCCCACAAACCTTACATCAGTTTTTTAAGACACTAGATATATGTATGCAGCCCATAAGTTTAAGCCTTGAAAAGAGAAGCAGGAGGAAGTCTATGAGTTCTAGTCCAGCCTGGTCTATGGAGTGAGTATCTTCCAGGCCAGCCTGAGCTGCAGAATAAGACCCCCATGTCTCAAACAAACAGCAAAACCTCAAACAAAACAACAGCAGTGAAAATGTCATTCCATGAGAGAGAGCTACCATTTAAGTAGTACTCTGAGACAAGACCTTCTTGCTAAGGTGGAACGTTTCCTCTGAAGCCTGCGAGATATGAGCCCCTGGGAAATACTCGTGGTGTTTGGGAATCTCAGCTTCTTCAAATGCAAAATGAGGACTAGGTTTTTAGTCTTAGAGTATCCTGGGATATCATTTAACATAGATATATAGGTAACACGTCTACTTGTAGGTTCAGTAGCTATCTAAGTATAAATGTGGCCGTGACGTTGGTATAAGGGGTGGAGTAAAATAATGGGGGATACAGCAGGTGACAGGAAACACAGTGTAAACATTTAACTAGGAGATTTAGAGCAGTAGTGAGCCTGGCCATGCTTACTAGGATATAGCTTTTCTTTTTCTGTTGTGAACCAATTTTGCGGTCAGGACCTGTGTGTTCTTCTTAGACTTAAACCAGCACCATTCTCTTCTATGTCAACCACTGCAGGTGCACCCATTATCATGTCTTTCCCACACTTTTACCAAGCCGACGAGAAGTTCGTTTCTGCCATAAAAGGCATGCATCCCAACAAGGAAGAGCATGAGTCGTTTGTGGACATTAATCCCGTGAGTACACACTTCTCACTGTGTACGTGCAGGTTCACCTTAGCCCAAAGCATTCGTAAGGGACGTACCTCCCTCTGTGGCCATCCGAGTGGGTGGCAGGGGATCAGTGTGCACATTGTGGTCCGTAGCCTATAATGGGATGTCTGAACTCTGTGGGCCAGATCTGCAGGAACCAGCAAGCCTGCTATAAAGAAGAATGGGAAGAAAGCAAAGACAGGACACGGATTAGGGATGTGGCTCAGCCGTAGAGTGCTTACCTCGACTGCACGAGGCCCTAGGTTCAATCCAGCATAGCAAACCAAAGTGAACTCAACTGTACAAGTTCAGTCACGAGACCAGCTGAGGCTGTACCCACATAACTGTCTGGCCTGCTGTCGGACAGTGTCGGATTTCACCTTCAGAATTGCGGATCGATTGCGTCTTCTCTGCTTGGAATATGCAGATCTAAGCATAAATATTCACTTCATTAGCTTTTTGGCAAACCCTCGACAGGTACTTGGGCAGTTTCTTATATATTATTCATGTAGATGGTATCAGATATGTATATACTTGGCTCTTGAGTTCCCAAAAAAGGATGTTACGGTGATAGGGGATCCCTATCAATGCAAGAGTCTCTCTTGTAGAGACTGGCATGTAGAAATAAAACTGAAAGCTCAAAGATCTCACTGAGCCTGGCAGCACAGACCTGTGATTCCCAGCTACCCAGGAACGTTGAGGCCGGAGGATCACAAGTTCAAGGCCAGCCTGGGTTACAGTATGCTTCTTGTGTGCTAGGCAAGCACTGTGCCAGCTAGGCTGCAGCCCCTGCCCTCAGGTGTAACTATGTTCCTTCTCTCTTAGCCATCAGGCAGTTCCCTTTTGTCAGGGCTTGTTACCATGGGTGAAGTCCCGTACCCTCAGGGCACATATGCCCTTCCTGTGTCATGCCTCATGCATTCTGGTATGGGAGGCCCTAGACTTGGAAATCATTCTCTAGCAGGGCCTTCCCATCAGCCACTTAGCTCCGGAAAACTGCCCAGATGTCACATCTAACGTAGAATTTATGGCTTCTGGTGGAGTACTTCCAGGGTTTGTTCTACCAAGTGGCAGTGTCCTGGGGACTTAATAGAAGTGCCCTGCTTCTGTGTTCCACTGTGATCCGCCCATCAGAATCTGCATGCAGAATTAGCAGCAGATTCCCAGGGAGTTACATCTACAAAGCCCCAGCTCCGCCCCCCTGCCCCCAGCACAATGAATATGTGTGGTCCTGCTGTGGAGACCAGTTTCCCCCTTGTACACTCCACCTGTCAAACATGGCCATGGGTTCTTGTGGGTCAGAACCACACAGTTACACTCTGTTGAAAATGTGGCTGCATAGATCCTAATTTTCTCTCTCTCTCTCTCTCTCTCTCTCTCTCTGCAGTTGACTGGAATTATTTTGAGAGGGGCCAAGAGATTCCAGATCAACACTTACGTTAGGAAACTGGATGACTTTGTGTGAGTGTCACCTCTTCCTACAGCAGATGCTGGGTTTGCCGTGTAACTTTCGGGTAGGCCTGAATTGGAGGGGTAGAGCCTACTTTAAGTGACAAGTGGTTGCTTGACTTGCCTGTCCCCAATGGGATGTGGTCTCAGTGTTCATGGTGCCTCAGCCTTGGCCTGTATGAGGTGCTGCCCAGGCATCGGGTGTTGCTGTTGGCACTTTACGTCAGCTTACAGCTTTACATTGTTCTTTTAATACTTGGGAGAACCGAGACATGAAACTTAAGTGACTTGCTGGGATTCACACAGTCATTGAGGCTGTGTGGATCTGCACTGGCTTTTATCCAGTCACCTAGCAATGCCCTCCGCCCCTTGACACTGCCCTTCATCTCTTTTCTTCTTATTCCCCCTGCTTCCGCTCAGGCTCAGCCACCACAAGTTCTCATGTGGACACTAGCAGCAGGCTCCAGGATCCAGCCTTCCTCTTCCACATTTCAACCATAAGCAACCCCTTAGTAAGAATTTCCTTCCCCTCCCACCAAAAAAATGAACCCCCAAAGTATAGCTTCCTGCCCACATTTGTCGATGGGATTTTTCTTAGATCTGAGAAAATACCTATCAAATATTTAATGAAGGACAGGATATAAAACCATATGTGTCTACCTCTGTGTCCATCTGTCTGATCCATCTGTCTATCCATCCATTCATCCATTTATCCAACTATCTATCATAAACCTTGATGTATTTCCCCCACTGAACTCTCCAGATTTCATTACAATCCTGGTTTCAGTGCTCACTCATCGTGGGCATAGTGCCTGGATTCTATGAGTAGGTTTCCCATCTTTCTGCCCTGTACATAGTGGTAACTATAACATATGACTGTTCTGAGAGCTGAATAAAACAAAGCCCCTAAAACACTGAGCACAGAGAGGTCAAACAGGGGTCAAGTGGGCCCTTGTTGCAGAGATGATATGGTGGCCTAGAAACTTCCTGAGTGGCACTTGTGTAGTCTGCTCTGAACAGCTTCCCCTTTGATGGATCTGCGTATGTATGTAGCTTAGGCTTTGTTAAAACACCACAGAGATGTGCCGGTCTGCATTGCTGACTGACAGTGTTGCCATCTTGACTTCTGATTTCTATGTCTGCGAAGATAACTAAGAAGTCTGTGGCCAGTTCCCAGTAACTGAGTGAATGAAGTGTACTCTAATCTTGGTTTGAACGGATCTCTGGAGGTGAGAGATGTTTTCATGAGGAGGTCCATGAAATAACACCGTCCTTTGTCTTTGTAGTGAAACGGGAGACATCAGGACTATGGTTTTCCCAGTGATGTATCTCAATGAGGTAAGTCCTGAAAGAGGAGGAAGACACAGGATGTTTTAACTGTCCAAGCTTGGCATACTTCCATTATGATGTTTGCTGCTGTAGTGGCGTTCCATTCAAAGGTGGGTGTGAATGCCAGTGTCCAGAGTCCAGAAGAGGGCACTTTGTGGGCTTCCCTATGTGGCTTCTCTGAGCTCAGTGCTCTTCAAGGGCAGTCAGTGATGCTCTTGACTGCTGAGCCATCTCTCCAGCCTCAACGATCATGTTCTAAAATATAAGCATGCAAGAGAGGCTTGTGGAAGGGGCCTGTGCCTGGGAGTTGGTTTGGACATTTTCCTTCTCAGGAGCAGCAGCTGAATTAAAACTCCCTTCTGAGGGGCTGTTTCTGGGGAAACAGCTGAACTCTGAAGGAGAAGCACTGCCAAGCTGGCCCATGAAGCCTCTGTCTCCGATGAGGCCCAGACAGCTTAGCACACTGTCTGTGAAAGTCACACATCAGGGGCAAATGAGATGTCTCAGCAGATAAAGGTGCTTGCTGCCAATGCCGGAGAACTTGAGTTTGGTCTCCAGAACCACAGGGTGGATGAGGATCAACACCCCCCCCCTCAATTTTCTTACTTCCGTCACGCACGCACATGGGCACCCACCACCACCACCCCCTCCACCAAACAATAGCAACAAACAAACAGGTAAATAGAATGTTTTTAAAATGACCTATCAAGGTCAGGAATGGTGACACATGCCTTTAACCTTGTTACTAGAGAGGCAGCGGCAGGTGGGTCTCTGAGTTTAAGGCCAACCAGGGCTACCTAATGAGATCCTGTCTTAAGGAGAAAGAAATAAAGGAAGGGAAGAGTGAACAGAAAAGAAAGAGAAAGAAAGAAGGGAAACACAGGCCTGGAATTGACACTGGAAACTACTGACAAGAGGAAGCCCTGACTCTGACAAGCCTGGGACAGGTACTGGAAAATCTTCCACAGAGCCTGACACTCTGCCACCCCCAATCTAGTCAGTGCAAACCAAGCAGGAGTGTTCTTCACTCCTGTAGGTGTGTGTGTGTGCTCTTTTAATGCCTACCCATTACACCAAGTGAAGAAACCTGTTCTCACACTAAGATGCTATTCTAGAGTGTTTCCTTGATTAGGAATTCTCTCCGATCCTTGTTACCTCCACAACTCAGTTGAGCAATTTTTGTTGAGCCCAGTGACCATCACGTGGACTCAGGAGAGAATTGATACTGTTTAGATACCACTTTTGTAGTGTTTCAGCCATTCATTTACTCAGCCAGTATTAAGCACCTGCTGTGTACTGAGTACTCTCCCAGGTGCGAAGGTGGCTGAGCTGTCTTGCTTTCAGGGAACTGACAGTTACTGAACACAAACAAGTAAACTGTTATGCTGGTTTCAAGGACAAGGAACGAGGTTCTAGAGATAGCAACAAAAGCTCCTCTATCAGGCCTGAGGTAGCCAGAGACAATTCTAGAATGAAGAAATGCTAAGATGAATTTGGAGCGACCCATCTGACGCCAGGCAGAGGCTCCCATACCACTTATTTTTGTGTCGATGCAACAGAAGCAGCTTAAAGGAGAAAGGTTTATTATGGCTCGAGATTTCAGAAGGGCTTCAGTCTGTCGTGGCAAGGAGGCTATGTTGATGGGAGTGGTTGGCACAAGGCTGGAGTCACACCTCACTGGATCTAGAGGCAGTGCCACAAGTTGGAGGCCACCTTGGTCTACATTGTGAGTTCCAGGCTAGCCAGGGGTATAGAATGAGAGCCTATCTCAATATAAAATCCAAACAAACCAACAGACAAGAAAACAAAACCAGTCCTACAAGATGGTACCCAACATTTAAAACAGGAGCCTGTGGGGACATTTCAGACTCTAACGGTAACATATATTTTCTCTACATTTCTTAGCATCTTTCTCTATTTTCAGTCTATGATGAGTTATACTTGTCTTCAAGAGAAAATCGGTTGAGTAAACAAACGCCCTCTTTTGTTATTCTATGTGAATTCTCGGTATATATGGTTTGTTTGAAATGAGCACACACGCACACACGAGATAACTAGTCCTCAAGGTAATGCTATTTCTCCCCCTTCCAGAGTGTCCTCATTGACAAAGAGACCGCAAATCAACTGAAGTCTGTGATTAACACGACTTTGGTTGTCACCAACATACCCTACATCATTATGGCACTGGGTGTGTTCTTTGGCTTGGTTTTCACGTGGCTGGCGTGTCGAGGACAGGGGTCTATGGATGAGGTAAGTGCTGGGTGGAGGAATTGATCTTTTGTGGATATGTCTAGCTGAGGGATTCCTCAATAATCTATTGCATGGCTGCCAGCTGGCTCCTTTGGATAGACTTGGGGGGGTGGGGAGCACTGATTTTCACAGTTGCAGATGGACTGAGTGGTTTCCAGGGCTGGTATACATTGAGAAAGTCAGGGTGGGTGATAGAATGGAATGGTGCCATTTGGTGTTTGAGGGTCTCTTGATGGGTTTGGATACATCCCGTAGGAGGTAACTTCACATCTTTGAAAAAAATAGTGTGAAACAAGAATAGAAAACCTTAATCCCCTAAGCTTGGGTGCTGGACTGCCCGGGTTCAAATCCCAGTTCTACCAATAAACATCTATATGACCCTTAAAATGGCCTCAATTTCATCATCTGTAAAAGGAATGATAACAGAGTCTCCCTCATGAGTTTCTGGAGAGGATCAGATGATGTAGAAAGCATAGAGGATTTGACTCATTGTTTCTCAAGAAGCTTGGTTATTATATGTAATAAAAATAATTCCAATGTTGTAGAGAAAAGGGGCCAGAGACCACTTGTTAAGAATTCTTGGTATAAGCCGGGGCGGGGTGGCGCATACCTTTAATTCCAGCATTTGGGAGGCAGAGGCAGATTTCTGAGTTCGAGAGTTCGAGGCCAGCCTGGTCTACAGAGTGAGTTCCAGGACAGCCAGGGAGGGCTACACAGAGAAACCCTGTATCAAAAAACCAAAAAAAGAAAAGAAAAACCAAAAGAAAAAAAATCCTTGGTATATCTGGAGGTGTTATGGTTGAGATTCTGTAACAATGGTGAAAGGTGGTTGCATAAGAACCATTAATTTCCAGGAGGAATGGGATAAACCGGCTCAGATTGGCCTCTGAAGTGACCAGGAGTCTCATGGCTCCTGTAGAAGCCCTTCTGTTTCTATGGAATTAGAGGCTGAGGCAAGGGCCTGACACAAGCCAGGCACTCACTCTACCATGGAGACACATGCCTCGTCCTTAAAAACAAATGCATTTTGAGATGAGATCTCTCTGAGCTGCCTAGGTTGACCTTGAACTTGCTCTGTGGTCTAGCCAGGCCTTGAATTTGTGATCTTCACGCTTCAGCCTTCTCAGTGATGGATTACAGAGACCTGAACCACCAAGCCTGGCACAGACAGACACCCTTGAGTGCTTGGCAGTTTCTGCTTTTACTGCACACTTCTTCCCTTCAGTTATCCTTTAAACCATCTGAGCAGTGTGAAGCAGGAGATGAAGCTGGTTGAAACCAAATGGGTAACCATAGCTTGGAGGAAACCCATCTGTTATGTGGCTTTCACTCATGCTCGCCAGAGTTAGAAATAAGGCAAACTGCTTACCATTGCCACGTATGGATCTGCCAGTCTGTGTCATCAGCAGAATTTTCCTAGGTAAAAGCAGACCACCTAATAATGCTAATTAGCACCCCATAATCAATCTTCATGTCTTCCAAAAGTATTGGTGAGCATCTACAGCCTCTGAGACACTGCTCCCTGGTAGGTTACAAACCAGGAAGGAGGCAGTTTTGGTCCAGGATGCTAAGGGCTATAGTCCAGACCATACACAGAGAGGAGCTTGCAGATCTGGTACTGGGGGCTGGAGAGGAAAAGTTGTCCTCTAACAGGGTCGAGTTAGAGTCTTTTTTGTTGTTGTTGTTGTTTTTTGTTTTGTTTTGTTTTTTTTGTGACAGGGTTTCTCTGTGTAGCCCTGGCTGTCCTGGAACTCACTCTGTAGACCAGGCTGGCCTCAAACTCAGAAATCCACCTGCCTCTGCCTCCCAAGTGCTGGGATTAAAGGCATGCGCCACCACGCCCGGCCCGGGTTAGAGTCTTAAAGAGCAATGACAGCCAAGAGGAAGAGAAAAGTGGGGGAACTGCCTCCCCATCAGCTTCTCTTTTCACCTCTGCCACCTCGCCTCAACCCTTCACATCAGGACAGAAGTTCCTGACATGAACGTTTAACCTCTCTGTGTCTTCTCTGTCTGTCTCAGGGAACTGCAGATGAAAGAGCACCCCTCATACGAACCTAATGGGACTTACCTGTTGCCTGAGCTTGGTGAGAGAATGTGAGAGCTGCCCTGACCTGGACCAGGACAGGGGGAACCCTGCATCCTCATGGGCTCCTGGCCTGTCAAGAAGGAAACATAGCACTGGCAAGCGAGAAGCCCCTCCTGGTCAGAGGGAAATGAGCAGGGTGACATGGCTGGCAATTCTGCTTTATAAAATCGTGTCTCTAAAACTGTGTTCATGTGTCTAGGAAGTATTTAATAAACTTGTGTAGAAACTTTTTGTGGTTGGGCCCTGGGAGCTGAGGGGACTTCGTGACCCCCTGTTGTAGATACAATGTCTGAATCGCTTGTTAATGTTCCGTGGCCTGACCCGATTCAGTGTGCTTCATTCTCCAAACTTTGTGTTCAGAGTACGTATGTGTTTCTGTTGTTGTTCCCTGTTCACCTCCTTACACAGAAAGATGTGGTACCCAGGGTAGAATCACAGCTCCATACAGTGTACCAAGCAAATGGGGCTGCTTTCCTTCTGTAAAACATTACATTTTGTGTCTCGCTCTAATCTTCAGGAAAATAACTCAAGTCTTTTGATTGGTTTATAGTGTGTTAGGAATCAAGTAGGGGAAGGGATGGGGTGGGGTGGGGTGGTGTCTGTAAGTAGACAGCATTGAGCTCCTGAGGATTTTTAGTTGTGCTTTTGTGAAGCAAGAGGTTGCACTGGGAATGTTGGTGAGGGTAAGGCAGATATTTCATTTAGAATAGAGTTCAATGTTAGTTATGGCATCTAGAGGCTAACTGTCAATTTTAGTCAGAGATGTCTGGGTGTAGAATATGCTGCTGAGAGGACAGAATCAATGACTTCTAACCCCCTCCCTTCAGGCTTCTCTGCCACATAGGACAGTGACACGGAATGACAGTGTCTGCAAATATTGAGGGGTTATTTGTAAAATGACGAATGATGGAAGTCCATCTGCCCGTAGCTTACATTACAGATAGATCCAGGAAGTGTGCACAGGTTAGAGAGGCATTTCTTCTGGACCCAGCCGGTGCTTCGTGGCTCCCTGTCACTAAGTGCTCTCTGCTTCCTGTGACAATCACTTTTCTGACAGAGCGAGAAATGTTAGACTGCTAGTCAGAGGCACTTCAGATAAGGAGTCGAGCAGCCAGGCTGCTTCTCTTTGGAAGGCAATGGCTTCCGTGTAGGACTAAGGACATTAGTGTCACAGCCGTCAGACCTCAGCTATCCTGGAGGGCAGAGTCCATGATTCTCAGAGTCCACTATTTTGGGGTTGTTTGTTTGTTTTAGTTTTTATTTTTTTATTTTTTATCTTTTGGTGGCTTAGTTTTTAAGACAGGGTTTCTCTGTGTAGCCCTGGCTGTCATGGAACTCGCTCTATAGACCAGACTGGCCTCGAATTCACAGAGATCTGACAGCCTCTGCCTCCTAAGTGCTGGGATTAAAGGCTTACACCATTGATTTTTTTTTTTTCAATGAACCCTATACATTATCTGGCTAGCTGTTTATAGAATTCCCTGAAAACTGAATTTCAGTATATTTAAATTTTTTTAAAAACTGAGATGTCACATACATATTAGAAGTAAAACATTGCTTTAATATACAGGCCCAAATTTTCCTCTATTGACACAAAGCAATACACAATGTTTCCCTTTTTTAAAAAAATTTTGGTAGTTTTTGAGACCGGGTTGGTGTAGTCTTGGCTGTTCTGGAAGTCACTATGTAAACTAGGCTGGCCTTGAACTCAGAGATCGCCTGCCTTGTGTCATGAGTGCTGGGATCCATAAGCCACCATGCTTGGCTGATGTTTCCCTTCTAGAGAGACAGCTCTTTAAATTTTCACCTTTCCTACTAATCAAAGTAAAAAAATTAGACACCCCAAATCACCAATATGTGAAACTAAACTGAAAATATCTGACCTTTAGTAATGACAAATATTTTTAGACTTTGTCAATATTTAACTCGGTAGTTGGCACATCTTAGTCTTCATGCTTCATGACAGGGTCTCACTCTGTAGCTCAGGCTATCTTGAAACTCACTATGTAGCATAGGTTGACCTTGAATTTATAGTGAGCCGGTCTCAGCCTCCCAAGTGCTGCTATTACAGGCACGCACTACACCTGTCTGTGTTTATGCAACTACTTATCCACACTAATAAATTGATAAGCTAGTGCATACTAATTGGTTCATTCCTATTTTCAGGATATAATCATCTCTAAGGAGATTTTTAAACACAGAAACTATAGCATTTAGTGATGTACATAGTAGATAGACATGATCGCACATAGAAAAGGAGACCAAAAACAGATTGATCCTTTATTAGTGCCATGGTTGTGAATAGCAGTGGTTCATTTGGTGTTTTCTTTCTAAAAGGTCCATGGCAAACCCACAAGGCACAGTCAGAATTGTAGGTTGATTAACAACAAATCTACCCATTCAGTGCGGGGCTGAAAATAGCAAGCTGTTCCCTGTGTTCGTTCTTCTGAGGGCATTCTCCTGGACGGGCCCCAAAGGCTGTGGCCATCATCCTTCTCATGACACAGAGTGGCAGGGCACTGGGAGTGCACAGGGTGGGGGATGGGCAGGGGATAGGCATTTCCACATAGGCTCTAGGCTCTGCCCAGTAGATTTCACTTCCTTGTGCTTTACAAAGATCACTAACGGTCAAATGGGACAAGCACTACACAACTAACCCCTATTGGGGTTTTTGCTTAAGGGGGATAACTTTTAACTTGTTGTTTGCGGTGTGAATTCTTCAAAAGGCCCTCTGAGCATTGTTACTGGTGTAAATTGCTTGTGCCTGCCTGGCTTTAAAAAGACTGACCAGAATGCTCTTCATGTGGCTTACAGAGTTGGTTCGTTGTTGTGCTTCTTGACCTGGTTTTATTTCTACCCATAATACAATGAAATGTTTCACTAATTAAAGAAAGTTTCTATAAAGTTTCACTGTGAACTGTCTCTCATTGGATGGCATTTCAGTTGAGACATTTTCCTCCTCAGTGTTTTCTTTGGAGGCTTGGAAGCCTTTGATGGTGGAAGGAGCATTAGTAACAAACACCGAAGCAAGCCTAAACTAAGGGGACAGCTGTTGTCTGATTAGCTGCTCAGCCTCGGGGTTAGGAGGCTCCTTGGTCTAGAACTGCTCTCTAGCTGGACTTAGGAGGCCCTCTCCATCTCCTCCCTTTCTTCCCCTCCTCTCTCTCTCTCTCTGCCTCTTTCCCCAGCTGGGAACTGCTTTCCACAAGCCCTTTCCTCATCTCCTTATCTTTCCAGTCAGCCCCTCAGTGTTTTTTTTCCCAAGTCCTATCATATCCCTTCACTGCCATCCTTACCTTGGGCTGCCTCTAACCACATCAACCGAAATGCTCACAGCCCACCAAGAAGAAGACCCTCACAGCTAGGAGATCAGACACTACTGGGGGCCTAGGGCTTTTGATTCTGGGGACATTTAGTAAGAAACTATTAGTCCTAAAATTCTGATTACCTTTAAAACATCCCAGCCCAACCGCATCTGAAATCAGAGTGGAACAAAAGCTCTCATCGGGTTTCCTGTCAAGTGTTACAGATGTCCTTATGTGTGAAGGGACTTGGGCCCTAGTATATGTCCTTTCTAGGAACCCCAAACCCAATCTCAGCTGCTTGTGTCACAAGGGAAGCTCTTCATACTGACTTCTTCTGACCCAAAGCTATACAGAGACACATTAGACTACGTACCAAACCTATCCCAAATGTCTCAAAGCTAGGATTATAAGAATCCAGAAATATATATTCAAAAGACCAATAAGTATATTAAAACATATGCCTAGGAACAGTATTTAATATATAATATAGGATAAGAGCCACAAAATACAGAGTATAGAAACATCCCTATTGATTTAACAAAAGATAAAAGTCTTATTTCCAGTAATGACTTCATTCCTTCACTTACCGATGATAAAAAAGATTTTAAACACCTTTAAAATATACTATACACACTATAAACTTGACTTCTAACGAGGAAAATACCTAATTAAAAAAAAACTTGACTTCTTTGGCATGTACAGTGCAATGATTAGGAAACTGACTGAACTGTATACATTTTCACCATCTCAATGAACCCTTGCTAGCTTATAGACACACCCCTGGCAACTACTAATCTACATTCTGTGTGTAGAGACTTGCCTTTCTCAGACATTTCCTATAAATACAGTCAGTCATACTGTGTGTGATACCACACTGCAGTTTCTATGTTGTACCTCTATGCTCACAACAGTGTGTTTGAATAAAAAGTACCTACTTGATGCCACATGCTATACATGTCAAAGAGGAGCATGGAGATTATAGTTTAGTGGGGAAAGGAGTGACTGCATAGACATACAGGCAAGGGGATTCAGCCATCACTTACAATGATGGCATACAGATCTGAGACTGACTAGGGGCTGGCCTTGGGATGGAGGGAGTAGGAAGAGCCAGGAAGGAGCAGGAGGGAACAGGTTTACTACAATTGGGAGTTTGACTGAGAATGACCCTGTAGGCCCATATGTTTGGATGGCTGGTTCTCAGCGGACTGTTTAAGAAGGGTTCAGAAGTGTGGCCTTGTTGGAATAGGTATGTTAGAGGGGGGTAGGTTTTGAGGTTTAAAAAGTTCATTCCAGGCCCAGCCTGTCTCTGTTTCTCCCTGTGCTCTGTCTCTACACCACCACCCCCCAGCCACTCTTCCAACTCTCTCTGCTTGCTGCTGCCTGGGGCTCAGCTGCAAACTCTCAGCTACTACTCCTCTGTCATGCCTGCCTGCCAGAATGATAATAGATGAACCCTTAGAAATGGTGAGGGTCTCTTTATTAAACGCTTCCTAATGTAGGTTGCTTTGGTCAGGGTCTCTTCAAAGTAATACAAAAGTAACTAACCCACTACACAGGACCAGGGTATTTGGCTGGGATTCAGGAAAGAAAGACCAATGGGCAGTGAGACTAGGAAGGAAGCAGGGGCCGTGTTATGTCAGGGCTTCTCAGGCCATGTTCAGGATTTGGGTGTTTTGCCTTATATCAAGATCAATCGGAAATGATTGGAGGTTTTCAATAGACATGCCCGGGAAGGTGGGTAGACACCATGCTTGATTAGGAAGATCCTTGCTAGCTACAGGGTGAAGAATGAATTAAGAGAGCTGACATAAACTGTGGGCTCAATTAAGAGGCTGGCTCGGTCCATACTTCAGTTTTACTTTTTTGGGAGAGTTGGGTTTTTTTAAGGTTTTTACTTGGTGAGTTCTTAACATTTATATGCCAACTCTTCTATGGAGTTTTTCATTTCTGACAACATATTTAAACATATAGCACTTTTTTTTTAAAACAGAGAAACCATGGTGCAGTGTGCATCTTTAGCATACAGGGAGTAGACAGTGACCCACCATTTACCCGTATCTACTTGAGCAGCAACCAGGGAGTTTCCTTGTGTTCTTGAAGCAGTGAAGCTATGTAGTTTATTTATCACCTCTCTCTGAAGTTTGTTCTCCCAACATCACATGCCGGAGCTACAGTCGAGCCTTTGTTATCTCTTCATTATGGAACCCTTCAGTACCCCTAACAGCCCTGCTTCCCACAGATATGCAGGCCCCCTTCAATTTCCCCATGGTAACCAGAGGGATCTCGTGAAAATTAATTTGCGTAGGTGTTGTGTGGGTGGAACCGTCGGATGGGTCCGGAACAAGAGTGGGGTCCAAACCCCAGAGATCTTGTTCTGAGATTGGCTGGAGCAGGGTCACTCTCTCTACCCCTGCCCCCGGCCTGTGTGTCCCGGTGTGTATACGTCTGTGCTCTGCCCTTTGCCCCACTCCCTGGTAGCCAGGTTACACTTCCTCTCTCCTTATAAGGTCATGTCCACCAGCACCTGGAATTCCTCCTTACAAAAATGGGGTGTCCCCAGGACCCTCGACCCCAACAATGATGTACAGTCACCCCAATAGTCCCTACTCAACCATCAAAGGTTAAATAGCTTTCTCCCCCAGCCCCATTAAACTCCCTGTCTCACTGAAGCAGTCCCATCACAATCACATGCTGCCTGAGGTCTTCATCCCTGGTTGTTCCTGCCCACCCCATCCCCCTTGTGGCCAGCCCCACCCCCACCAGGATCTACCAGTTGTTATTGTGGGTCCTTCGCATGCTACAGGCAGAGGCAGGAAAGCAGAGCCTGACAGATAGGTAGGATTGGCTGGAGAGATGGCTCAGCAATTAAGAATAAGTACTTGCAGAGGACCCACGTTCAGTTCCCATCACATCACCCACACCATGGGGCTCACAGCTTCCTATAACTCCAGCTCCTGTGATCCAATACCCTCTTCTCTGGATTCTGAGACTATCCCACTCACACAGGCACATACCCGCACATGCGTGTAAATAGAGACAAAATAAATCTAAGCATTTTAAAATCATCTTGGGGGGTGGAGCTGAGGAGACAATTTTGTAACAACATTTGCTATATGTACTGGCTAGTTTTGTGTCAACTTGACACAGGCTGGAGTTAACACAGAGAAAGGAGCTTCAGTTGAGGAAATGCCTCCATGAGATCCTACTGTAAGGCATTTTCTCAATTAGTGATCAAGGGGGAAAGGCCCCTTTGTGGGTGGTGCCATCTCTGGGCTGGTAGTCTTGGGTTCTATAATAGAGCAGGCTGAGCAAGCCAGGGGAGGCAAGCTAGTAAAGAACATCCCTCCATGGCCTCTGTATCAGCTCCTGCTTCCTGACCTGCTTGAGTTCCAGTCCTGACTTCCTTGGTGATGAACAGCAGTATGGAAGTGTAAGCCGAATAAACCCTTTCCTCCCCAACTTGCTTCTTGGTCATGAAGTTTGTGCAGGAATAGAAACCCTCTAAGACACTATATAAGCATAAGGACTGAGTTTAGATCCCATATAAAAAGCTGGGTGCACCCATGCATGTCTAACAATTGTGCTGGCTGGTACCATCTGGAAGATCCCTGGGACCTAGTGATGGCAAAGCCACAAGCTCTGGGTTCAATGGGAGATGCTGTATCAAAGGACTAAGGTGAAGAGGAATAGAATACCAGATGTCCTCCTGTGGCCTCCACATACATGCACGAGCATGCACACCTGCACACAGGTACACACATGCATACACCACATTCACACACACAATCGTTTGAGATACTTCCACTGTGTATCCTAGGCTGGCCTCCAACTTAATCCTGCTCATGCCTCCTGGGTACCGAGATTACAGACATGCACAAACATGCATGCTTGTCTCTAACAACTAAATTCTGATCATAAGATGCTTTGGTCTAAAGCTTCTTCAAAGGTTTTCTTACTGCTATCAAGAATGTATGAAATCCTGACCATAATCTATAGGGAAACAGATTTTTGTTTTGTTTTGTTTTGAGACATTGTTTCTCTGTATAGCCCTGGCTGTCCTGGAACTCACTTTGTAGACCAGGCTGGCCTGGAACTCAGAAATCCGCCTGCCTCTGCCTCCCGAGTGCTGGGATTAAAAGCGTGTGCCACCACGCCCGGCAGGGAAACAGAATGTAATGGTAATTTTTTTAAAAGGTGGGGCCAGAGAGACTGCTCAGTCAGTACAGTGCTTGCTGTTAATGTTTGAGGATATGAGTTTAATCTTCATCACCCATATTTAAAATTAAACAAACGCTGAGCACAGTGGCATTCATGTATAACCATAACACTGGGCAGGCAGAATCAGGAGTCCCCTGGGGCTTGCTGGCTGGACAGTCTTGCCAAATAAGCGATGAGATCTAGATTTATTGAGAGACCTTGTATTAGAAATTAAGAGTAAATTAGGAAGACACCCATGTCAATCTCTGGCCTTCAGGCACGTGTGCACATATGTGTGTATACACTCTTCCCACACATGCATGTGCTCTCTCTCTCTCTCTCACACACACACAAAATGGGGCAAAGAGGTTCCTGAGAAAACTAAAATTAGATCTACCACATGACCCAGCTATGTCTATAAGGACTCCAAGTTAGTCTATCACATAGATGTATATCAATCTCTACTGAAGCATTAGTCACAATTGTTAACAAACCTAGTTGCCTAACAACAGAGGGATGGATCAGAAACAGAGGATGGTATATACTCAAAAGAGTTTTCAGCCCTAAGAAGGAAGTTATGTTGTCATTTGCACAAAACTGAATATCACTGGAGATAAACATTATTAAGTGAATTAAGCCAGTCACAGAAGGAAAAAAATTCATTTATGATTCCTAGGTTTAATTAAACACATAAATCATATGACATGGAAAATGAAGTAAAATTACTAGGGAACTAATGGGAGAGACAGGGAGAAGACAGAAAATTTAGGAGTAGGAATATATATTCAAAATACAACATAAACTTGTATCAAGATGTCCTAATGTAACACAGTGCCATGTACAATAAATATTTTTAAAAGGAGAAAAGAATCGGGGCTAAGTAGAGAAAAACCAGCGAAGTGACTTTGGGGATGCTGCTTTGCAACTCTAATCCTCAGTCCTCCTGTCTCGTCTGTGCCAATTAGTCAACGACAGAAATCTTCTCTGTGTAGTTGAGGATTAAATGTTCCCCAGAAGTGCGATGCAGGGCACAGATTTTACCAGTTAGTGGGCCCATTTGCTTCATCGAGGTCAGCCCTTCTTCTTGGTCAATGACAATAGTAGTAAACTGTCTGAAACGCAGCTGGGGGTTTAAAAAAATATGCAAAAACAATTACTAGCGTGCATTCCACATAGCTAACACACGTGTTACCACCATCGCCATCATCTTTCCATCACTCTCGAATGCCTCTTTCTCAACTGCTTTATCTACTCAAACCTCCTTTCCTCCGGGAAGGACCGCTCCTCAGAGGTAAGGGCAGTACTTTCACGCGGTCCCTGCACACTGTCACTTCTCTAAAGTGGCTTCAGAGAGCCACCATACAACACCCCATGTCCAACTTCTCATCACTTCCCCTTTGTGGTGACGCCCCACACCACGTGAAAGCCACAAACACACCCCCGGAAGTGATCGGTGGTAGGCGTTCCCGTTCGATCATCCCACCCACTCCATCCTTGCTTGGTTCCTGCCTGCTCCGCTTAGACCGGGAAGGAGGCGGAACTAATGGTACGGACCGCCTGACGGTTCCCAGCCGGACAGAAGAGCGGAGGGCACTGGGCGTCGCGCCGCGCGAGCCCGGGGCCATCTAAGTGCTGCTCCCGCGACATGGCTTTCAATTTTGGGGCTCCTTCGGGCACTTCGGGCACCTCTACAGCCACCGCGGCACCGGCGGGTGAGTCAGCCCTGGGCCTACCTTCTTCCTCCAAGGAACCAAAGCCTCGGGCCCGCCCCCTCGATCCGATCGGTCCGGCTGGGGGGTCCCGGGGTTGCCCTGGCACTCGGGACACCTTGGAGTCATTTGGAGAGGGCGGTGGCGGTGGTGGCGGCGGCGGTGGCGGTGGGAGGGCCGCGGGCTGCTCAGGCTCAGCCTGGGGCTCGCACAGCACGCTCAACCCGCGTGGCTCGGCCGCCGCGGTGCTTCCCGCCATTGGGGTGTCCGCCCAGGAGAGGCCGGAGGCTACGCCCCTCTCATTTCCCGGGACCCCGCGTCCCCTCGTCCGTCTCAGCCTCAAGGTCCAGACGGGTAAAGTTGGAGCCAGGCTGCCCGCAGCTCCCTCTGTCCCCTCCCCAGCCCGGGGGGGGGGGATGCTCGGCCCCCGCCCGTGCTGCCCTTCGCTCCTTCTGTCTGTCCGCACCTTGGCTTTCTTCCCCTGATCCGGTGCAGGTCAGGTTTGTTCACGCTGTGAAACCTCTTGCTGATTCTTGTAATTCTTACCTTTCTTTCTTCTCCTTTTCTCTTTCCCTCCTCTCACCTTTTCAAATTTTTGTTTCTCTTGCCTCCACGACTATCAGGATTTGGTGGGCTTGAGACTGCCAACTCCACCGCCGGTGGGTTTAATTTTGGGGGTTTCGGATTAACCGCTAACCCTGCAGTGAACTTTAATATTGGGAATTTCGGTGTTTCTACTACCTCGGCGACTCCGTTCAATTTTGGTAACAGTCTGGCGAGTGCAGGTAGATACTGGGGTCATGTGTGTAACGAGTATGGGGGCTGGAGTCCAAGAATGTTCCGATGTCCCTAGAGTTTGGGGGAAGAAATGGCACTTGTCTAATAAAGAAAGGGGTTTATTTCCTAAGATCAAATCAAATATATTTAAAGTTTTGGCTGCTTTAAAAGATGTGGGTTTTGGAAAGCCTTAAAGAATTAGAATGCACCTTGGTTGGATTTTCATTTAATGATACAGAGCACAGCTTCCAAATGATAAGTTGGGAACCGAATATTTTTTAAAACATTAGCTTTAGCAGAAGGTAAGCGTTTCCCTGGGATTCTTGGACTCCTGCAGTCATTTTTCATTTTTTAATACATATTTCATTGGGATTTCATCTTATTGTCCTTGTGTTTCCAAGAGAAACAAGTCTTATACGAACAGCAGCGACCTGTCTTGTTTTTCAAACTGTAACGATGTTTTTCTAGCATTAACTCAATATATTAGGATGTATTTCTATATATAATTGTAGAAAGAATCCCGGATTCTTTGCTGGGTTTTTGGGAAATTTTCCATGAGTAGTTTTAATTTACCAATTAACACTGAGTTCTAAAAAGTAGGCTCGGCATCTTTTACTTTCAAAAAGAGGATGATGAAGGTTTTTGGTTTTTTGGTTTTTTTAATCTGTGGCTTGTTTGAAGATCACTGAAATTTTTCAGAACACAAATTAATGGATGTGTACGACCCAATTTAAGTTAGGCTTATGTGAGCTCGACATCCGTATGACTCTTAGAAAACTCTCCATCCTCAGCTGCTCGTATATGAATGTACTGTCCATAGTTTATGTTCCGTCAAGCCACTGCTGCCCGTGCCAATTATATGCATTTGGTAAGCCTTACTTCTAAACTTACTGGGAAAGTTGGGGATTTTGTCCATTTACTGGGTTTTACATTGTTGATGTCACCTTATCCTCTCAGTTAAAAATAGTGAAAAATACTTGGAAATTCCAAAGATAAAGGGACTCATTAAGAAATATTAGAAGCCGCACCCACCACCCCTGGGGTGTTTACCTTTCCTAGTTTGCTTAAAATTGGCACTGGGCAAAACAAACCTTATTTTGAAATTTATGTTTCAGAATAAAGCAAACCATATAGTTTAACAGCAACGAATAAACCTGTTTGTATTTGCTTGATTTCATGTCCATTTGGCGTTGTCGCTGTTACTTTGAATTGTACAAATACAAGTGTGTTTTGACTATTTTCAAATATGTTAATTAACTCAGCCTTCAGGAGAGAGCTTTAAAAAATTACATTTTTTGTATCCATATAGGACTACTATTACTAATAAGAGTGTTTTTGATAATCTGAAACATGACAAGATACTGACTAGCATTTTTAGTGTGTAGCCAATTCGAATAACATAGTTATTATTTGAAAGTAGGAAGTTAAAAGGGCTCTATAGACAGTATTTATTTTAGAGGTTATGTCAAAATGTTTGGCTGGCAGTATTTTGATAGAATCTATAAATTAACATGTGTTCAGTTGCCTATTTAATAATTTTTAAAATCTGAATTGTATTGCTAAGAGTACAGGGTAGTGGTAGACTACTTGCCTGCCTTGTATGAGCAAGGTCCTGGATTTAATACCAGTGCCACAAAATTGATTGAAGCTAATTCATTTCTTTTTCTTTAGAATGGCATCTCACTGTGTAGTTCAGGGTCATTTAGAAACTGTAAGCCTGCCTTAGTGTCTCTCTCTATGAGATTGCAGGCGTATACCAAGACATCCATCTCATTGCAATCTTGAAGAGGCTCTCTTATTACAAGAAATATATGAGGTTCAAGTTAGAATCTCTGAAAACTTGGAGTGTAACTCAGCATTTAGAGTTCAAGTGTTTTTTTTTTTTTTGAGAGTTTTTGGCAGCATATTTATAACTAGATAACTGCTGCCAATACTTTAAATTAGGTTGTCATTTCATTCTGTTTTTACATTGTTAAGATATACCAAGATTGATTTTCTTTTTTTTTTTTTTTAAATAGATTTAGTTAAAAATAGAACCTGTCAGGTTGCCACAGTGTGACGCAGGCCCATGGTAGCTGAGGCTACCTTCTTTGCCATTTCTCCACTTATTTTTTTTTTTTTTCCTTCCTTCAAGAAAGACATTCTTTCGGGAGGCAAAGGCAGGTGGATTTCTGAGTTCGAGGCCAGCCTGGTCTACAGAGTGAGTTCCAGGACAGCAGGGGTACACAGAGAAACCCTGTCTCAAAAAAAAAAAAAAAAAAAAGACATTCTTATTTTATAGAGGTAGACATATTGGTATGTTTTGGTACGTTTCCTTTAGTAGTTGTTTCACACAGACTAAGGGCATCCCTAATGAAAGCTAATGGAGATGTAATTTAACTCACGAGAATTACGGTTGAGAGCTGGCAAAGCAAGCCATCTGCTGCCATCGTATGCTTGGCACTGTTTAAACAGTTGAGTTCGTTGTAAAACAGCAACGTTGAACTAGGAGATTTTGAAAAGACTGTGAGTAAGCTATAGACATAGTTCAGGGTAGAGGACTTACTCAGCCATTCGTTCACTCCCTACCTCTGCAAACCCCTACAGGTTTTATGCAAAGGATCTAGATTTCCTATTTTTGCTGGGGAAGGGGAGAGGGGAGTGGTGACGTTCTCACACCTACAGTAGCCTTCTGGACTCTCGAGAATGCTCTTTGTTAAGGGGTTCACTTTAAACAGCTCCACTGTCAGTAAACAGTCATTAATTTATTAGTCAAAATTGTATGGACGCTTGAATTTGTAATAGCTAGTCTAAAAGTGGATATATATCATTTTAGACTTAGGACAGTCTAATTTTTTTTCAATCACGTTACCCATTTAGTTAACGGGATTTGTATTGTGTTGTATTATTTCTGTCTAAAGCACTTGGTCATTTATTTCTTGCAATGCATTGACCTTCTGATTAGTAAGTAATTAGGATTTTTTTAACCTATGTTGAAAAAAGAAAAGAAAAATTTAGATCAATATGTCCTTTATATTTAGCAACTACTTACAAAACAATTTGAAATGAAAACGCAATCCCCGCTGTGTGCACAAAAGGACCCTTACGTTTTATCCGTTTTTAATTAGGTGGGTTTGGAGGATTTGGAACAACAACTACAACTGCAGGCTCTGCCTTCAGCTTTTCAGCCCCAACAAACACAGGCAGTACAGGTAAGAGGTTATCCTAAGTCCTAAGACATAAATGTGGCACAGGTTGATGTTTTTAGCTTACTCAATTCTGATTTCTCATTGAAAGGCCTTCTCGGTGGCACTCAGAACAAAGGTTTTGGCTTTGGTACTGGTTTTGGCACAACGACGGGAACTGGCACTGGTTTAGGCACTGGCTTGGGAACCGGACTTGGATTTGGAGGATTTAATACCCAGCAGCAGCAGCAGCAGCAGCAGACTTGTAAGTGGGATTTTACCTTCAGCTATAAAATTGTGGCAGTAACAGCAATGTTGCTTCGGATACAGATTGCCTTAGTTTTAAGGACTGTAACTGTATCCCAAAGAGTTCCGAAAGCATAATATTTATTCCAGAAAGTTATTCCAAGATGCATAATATTTATGCATTCTTGGAATTAGGAAAAAGACTGACTGGTATGATTGGGACTGTAAGGGCCCTACGTTTGAAGTCAGTCCATGAAAGCTGTAGTGATTTCTGTGTCGGGGTATAGTTTACTAGATTATACATACGGGCTCACCCTTGTCATGTTGAGGCAGAACCTGAGCACACTCCATATCTTCCCTTATAGCACTGATCCATGGGACGAGCTGTGTCCCGGCTTTCACAGCCTCTTCCCTTCCTTTGTAGTTCTGCTGTTTACAAGTGTGAACATCATGAGTGTGAACGTCACGAGTGTGAACTGAACAGATCATTTTGCCATTCTTAGATCTCTGCAGGCTCCTTTTATATCATTAATTCACAGATGAAGTCAGATCTTTGTCTTTCAGGTTTTCTATTTGTACTTTACTGAAGTCATTCTTGTATAGTTAACATAATCTTTGTCATCTGTATCTCCTAATTGTTGGGGATAGTTCAGTATTTTATTTTTAAGACTGTGTCATAGAATATCCTTTATCATGCAATGTATAATATCTAAATATGTGGTTTTGTAATGATGCTAGCAGCCATTGGTAATCATTACTTAGATGAGTTAATTTATTACAGATTAAGAAGTAGTGTTGTTCATGTAGATTTTTTCATTCGTTTGTTGAATTCATTTGTAAGGAACTTTACCTCACCTGTGTGTTTTGATTTTTTTTCTTTTTTTTTTTTTTTAATGTTGGAAATACAATCAGCCCTCTGGGTCCCGTTCTCCCCCCCCCCCCCCCCAAAATAAGGGCTTGTCTCTCCAACCCTTTGTTCCTAGGAGTGCATCGTTAAAATCTTGCTTCATCAGACTCAGCCTTTTGGGTCCTGTTTTTTAGAGTTAGGCTGTCAGGCATTTCAGTTTTGTTTGTGATGTGCTTGGCTCGCTGTGAGTCAGACCTGGGCCTTCTGGAAGAGCAGCAAGCACTCTCAGCTGCTGCGAACTGTCGGGTTTAGTTCAGTTTTGATTGGATTATTTGCTTGATTTTTATTTTAATGTTAGGAGTTTGTAATATCTTAAATGTGACTACTTTATTGGGTCAGTTGCTACCAAGGATTTTCTCCTTTTCTGTAGGTTGTCTTCACTCTTGTCATTATTTTTGCTTTACAGAAGCTTCTCATTGTCACAGAATGTCACTCGCCAAATTTTATGTGTGTGAGTGTGTGCCCATGTGGAGGTCTTCCTTAATCAGTCTTGACTGGTTTTTGAGAGCGAGTCACTGGAGCTGCAGCCTGGTGAATTGGTTAGACCACTGGCCAGCTGGTTCCTGGGGCTCCCCAGCCCCCCTCCCGGCACCATGGGCCCAGTGTGTGCTGCTGCCCGTGCTTGTGTCCTCGGGTCTGTAGCAGCACCTGATCACTGAGCCACCCTCCTCAGCCTGTTCACACCTTAACTGCAGACATGGAGACTGTTCCTTTACATTTATGATCCTTGTTGACAGGTCCGGACTGATTTCTAAATTCTAGTTGTAGGCTGATGTTTGCTAGCTGTTAGATTGTTTCCTGATTCTTCTAATCTATTTCAGTAAGTGCCTCTGCATCTTTGCTCTTCACCAAACACCCTTGACTTCTGTCGTAGCTGAGACCCTGGTTATTCCCTGGACACAGTGTTTTCCCTTTGCTCTTTTCTTTTCTTTTTCCTTTTTGAGACAGGGTCTTATTCTATAGCCTAGGTTGGCCTGGAATCACTATGTAGCCCAGGTTGGCCATAAACTCTGGCAATCATACTACCTGTTTTCAAGTGCTAGCTAGCATTACAAGTGTAAGATACCACACATGGTTGAACATGCCGTTTTCTGTTTAACCCTCTCAGATACAATTTGAAGAGGAAATTTGGATTGCAGCACTATTTTATTTTAAAGCCCTGCTTGTCTGAGATGCTGTCGACTGCACTGTCTCTGAAGCACTTGGTCTCTGTGTCTGCTGGCTCTGGCCATATTTCATCAGTCTGACCTTTTTTTTATAACTATGCTACCAGTTTGGGTTATTGTAGCATCTGTATTAGCCATGCACTCATCCCTGTACTCAGAGGGGTCCACTGCACTTGAGAACATTTCACCTGCCTTTCAGCCATTTCCAGGCTGGTCTCTGACTTCCTCAGAGGCTTTCTGGACTGCCAATGCTTGTTGCTTTCCTTCTGTTCTGACCTGGCTACAGTCTCGCCCATATGTAAGATAATATAGAAACCCATTCTGTAAGTTGCAATACCGACAGCTGGGAGGGGCGTATTTTGCTTACCATACCGTGGGTCTAAGTTTCCTGGGCTTGTTTGTTTGTTTTTCCTGCTGAAGCTTTAGGTGGTCTCTTCAGTCAGCCGACCCAGGCTCCTGCACAGTCTACCCAGCTCATCAACACTGCCAGCGCACTTTCTGCTCCAACGCTACTGGGGGATGAGAGAGACGCCATCTTGGCAAAGTGGAACCAGTTGCAGGCCTTCTGGGGAACAGGAAAAGGATATTTCAATAATAACATTCCTCCAGTGGAGTTTACCCAGGAGAATCCCTTTTGCCGGTTTAAGGTATCAGATGTGTCTTTGATCGTCATTTAAAGAGTGAATATAAGATACTAACTTTTAGATTAAATTGACATTAAATAGTCGTTTCTTGTTTTTTTAGTATTTCTTGAGAATGGTGTGATTTTTATTTTAAAATTATAAAAATGTATACAGTTAAAAGTGACTTTCGAAAACGAATTGTGTATGATTCTGAGGACTGAGGAAGAAGCTGTTGGCATGGTGATCTGGCTCTGTGTTGCACATCTGAATCTCAGCTCTCAGGGGTGGACAGAGGACAGAAGTCAGTCGTGTTCAGCTACAGAGCAAGTCAGAAACCAGCCCAGGATACATTAGACCCTGCCTCAAAAACTCAGGGCCCAAAAAGTGACTCAGTGAGTGAAGGTGCATGTGACCAACCCTGGTGGCCTCAGTTTGACACTCAAACCACCTGGTAGGAGGAGACTGAGTCCTGAAGTCCTCTGACTGCCACGTGTGTGCCATGATGTGCCCCCTTAATGTTCTGCTTGTGACATTCTGAAAAGGTCACTAGACTTAGGCTGTGTTCATTAACACTGGGGGGCGGGGGGGGGGGTGGTGGTGTAAGCCCTGTGACTGTCACTATAAGACAGTAATGGCTTTTTCCTTTGTTCTGCCTCCTCATTGTGTACAAACAACCATCTTACTGAAATGTCACGTCAGTAAAGTAGCCTGCTTTACTTGACTGTTTAATTTTTCTTTCTTGGCTTTTTTGAATATGAGGTTCTCCCCCTGCCCCAGGATCTTGCTGTATTAGGTCCAAGCTGACCTTGAATGCACTATGTAGCCAAGGCTGGCCTCAAACTCACGATCATCCTACGTCAACCTCTTCTGAGTGTGGGGCTTGGTTGTAGGGCTACGCCACCACAGTCAGCGGGGAATGCACTTACCATAGCAAGTCAGTATATTACAATCAGGTTTATAGTTCACCCTGCTTCTTTATTTTTTATTTTGGGCGTGGGGGTTGTGCTTGGGAGTCAAACCCAGAGCCTCATGTATGTTAGTCACATATTCTGCCACTGAACTTCACTCTCACACCTCAAGACCAGAGAAGTGCTGCAGATTTTAGATTTTTCAGATTTTGGAATATTTAGGTATACGAGATATCCTGAGAACAGGACTCATCTAAGCAGGAAATTAATTTACATGTATATGCAGCCTAACAGTAATTTTATTTTTCCTGTGCTTATGTGCTGTGACCCAAGGTCAAGTGTAGAATGTTTCTTACCTGGAGCATCATATTGATATCAGAAAGTTTCAGAATTTGGAGCACTTTGTAGTTTAGCTTTACACATTAGGGATATTTAATTTCTGTATCATCTGAGTGTTACTTGAAAATCTTAATGTCATTGTTTAGCAATAAGATATACAGTAAGTAGTAAATGTAGGTTGAAGTATCCGTTTAAATGTTTTATATTTTCTGAAAGGTTGCTATGTAATATGCATAGTAAAATGTATGAATGAATGAACTTAAATACTTCTTTAAAAGTTGTGTATACAGGGGCTGGAGAGATGGCTCAGAGGTTAAAAGCACTGGTTGTTCTTCCAGAGGTCCTCAGTTCGATTCCCAGCAACCATATGGTGGCTCACAACCATCTGTAATGAGGTCCGGTGCCCTCTCCTGGCTTGCAGACATAAATGCAGGCAGAACACTGTATACATTATAAATAAATAAATTAGAATGACACATTTTTTTTAAAGTTGCATATATGCAGTAACAAAGAATAAAAAGCTCCTTTATATAAGCTACTTTTAGCAGTGTGTAATTCTTCATATTTAATTTTATGTAGTCTTACTCATTTAATACCTGTTTCATCAAGTTTTACTACATGAAATCATAATATAATAGTCCTTCTTTATATCATTAGTAACTTGACAGTGTCATTGTACATTGAACATATATTATTTGTAAATTGTTTCTTTAAAATTTAGTTCAAGACTCATGAGTCAGATCTCTAGTGAAGTAAGTACCCTTGGGCCATCACTTCTGCAGTTGTATTCATGACAGAGTTGTTTCAGTATATCAGAAATACCCCCCAAAATACATGATTATCAAAATCAGAGAAAATTCTTTAGTTGGAGAGGGAATTTTAATTTCATTCTGTTTATGTTACTTTTGGGTTTTGTCTATAGCATGGGATATCCTCAGGCATAGAATGATGGGAGAATAATTCCCTTCGTTATCATTTAGATCATTTTAGCAGATGCTAAGCTATCTATTAAACGTTGTTATAATACCTGTATATACTGTTGATATTTGTGTTGTTTACTTCACAGGCTGTAGGCTATAGTTGTATGCCCAATAATAAAGATGAAGATGGACTAGTAGTTTTAATTTTCAACAAAAAAGAAACAGATATTAGAAGCCAGCAACAGCAATTGGTAGAATCATTGCATAAAGTTTTGGGAGGAAACCAGACCCTTACGGTCAATGTGGAGGGCATTAAGACGTTGCCGGATGATCAGTAAGTACAGAATATGGGTTGTTCCACTGGGGGCTTTGTGTTGTGAAACACAAATCTCAGCAGAGTGGTCCTGTTAGGTGGTGATTATTGTGTATTTAGAGAACTGGTTTTTTTGTTCTTTTGGTTTTTAAAAAAAGACTTATTTATTGTATGTATATGAATACACTGTCTTCAGACACACCAGAAGAGGGCATCAGATCCAATTACAGATGGTTGTGAGCCACCATGTGGCTGCTGGGAACTGAACTCAGGACCTCTGGTAGAGCAGTCAGTGTTCTTAACCGCTGAGCCATCTCCAACCCTATAGAACTGTTTAAAGAGGTTTTCCCCTTTATTTTGAATTTCTTAACTCAGGTGCTAGATGTTTGTGCAGGAGCAGCAGGGAGCGCTGTGGCTGCATGCAGGTGACCGCAGAAAGGAGTTGCTGGAACCTTTTAAAAACTGACTCTGGGTTTTGGTTTAGTTTTTGTTGCTGTTGGTTTTGGTGGGTTTAAGACAGTCTTCTTGTTTGGTGCTTGTTCTCTAGAAATGCACTCTGTAGCCCAGGCTAGCCTAACACTTGGAATGTACCTCCTGCCTTTTCTCCATGCAGGAGTTAGAACAGTGTAACCAGGTCTGGCTTGATTACTCTGCTCATTCATGGACCGACCCTGTGATTGCTCCAGTTCCCAGGCCTTTCTGCCATTTTATTCCTGGTTGCAATATACTTACTTACTTTTGTATTATTACGGTTAAATGACTGATATTGTTATTGTTTGTAATGCCCAGTGACTGACTCGGGTTTCTTCCTGGGTCTTGGTTGCAGCAGGCAGCCCATAAGCTATTGGCAAAGCCATGAGAGTAAATAGTTCTAGGGATGGAGGGGGGATGGAACGTAAGCTTTTGATAGAGAGCTATAGTGCTGAGCAAATCTTTTCAAAAAATATATTCTTACTTACCTACCTCATTTTGGCTTTTGTCATTTAAGTTGATTTACAAGTGTGCCTAACCTTTGTAAGGTTACTTTCAAGATTTTAAAAAAAAAACAACTTTCCTCTTATAAACATCCATTTCCACCTTCAGCCAGCAGTGCTTTGAAACCGTAAGCTGTGTTGGTGTTTATGGCTGTGTGTCATGTAGTCATTTTGTTATGAATCTGTTGTTTTCCTGCAGGACGGAAGTTGTCATTTATGTTGTTGAGCGTTCTCCAAATGGCACCTCGAGAAGAGTTCCAGCGACAACACTGTATGCCCACTTTGAGCAAGCCAACATTAAAGCCCAGCTGCAGCAGCTTGGGGTGACCCTTTCTATGACCAGGACAGAGCTGTCTCCCGCTCAGATCAAGCAGCTCTTACAAAACCCTCCCGCAGGTGGGCATGCGCTGCAGCCAGGGCTGCTCGGTGATCGTCCGCAAGCTTATCACGAGTCTGCTTATTTAGAATGTGTTCAGGAATGTTTATGTTTTAGTCAGGTGTAATTTTAAATTATATAGCTAATATATATGTTTATTAGAAATTTTAGGGAGTAATAAGAATAATAAACCATCTACCGATAGGTAAATCACTTGAAATGTTTTAGGGTTTTTTTTTAATCTTCGTTTTAACTGAGCATTTAAGTGAAACTTAAATGTGTTTGCACTTTAAAAAAAAAAAAGAAGTTTAGACATCGTAAGTAGACTGATCATTCTAGATCATCTCCCTTCCTCCAGCACTGGACTCTGCTGATCAGGGCCTGTGATTTTACATGTAAGCCTGTGTACATGTAATAGAAAAAGGATTCTGCACTATACATTGCTGCTGCCTGCCTTTTAGATGCAGAATTTCCTAGTATTTTTCATGTTAGTATATTAAGATAAATGTTATTGTAAACACTATAGTAGTCATATATACTTTACTTAAATTCAATATTATTTCTGTGCATTCATCATTCCAAACTAAGCAGTAGTTAGTATCCACGGAAGTTCCTCCTAGGACACGTGGGCAGGTAGTGTTTTAGAGTAAGCTCTATGGTAGCTGGGAATGGGGCTCTTAACTGTACTCTTTGGGAGAAGGAATGCAAAAGATCAGGAGTTTGAGGTCACAGGCTAGACTGCATAGTGAATTGAGGGCCAGCCTAGGCAACATGGTAATGCCGCCCCTCCTCCCACACCACAAAGTTCACTAGAATGAAATCCTGACAGTGAGATGTGAACTACTCTTATGTTTGTTACTTTCTACCAGTATATTTGTAAGTGTGAGGTATGGCTTCTTTCTCTCTTCCTCTTCGTCCCAGCAACATAGTAGTGAAAGAGTTAATATTTAGTCTGATTTTTCCTGGTGACCAGGTTGAATATCTTCTCACTCTTGTTTGTGAATAGCCTTTTTCTGTCATGTGCTCCTTTCCTGCGTAATTTGTTGTGGCTTTGTGTGTGCGGGTCCCAAAGGTATTAATTCCACTGTCTGTTGCAGATACTTCCTTTCTATCAGAACTTATAAAATTCTTGCAATGATTTTTTTTAAAAGTAATTCCTTATACAGCTTCTGAACTCAGTGTCAAATTTTAAGAAAGCATTTCTCATAGCAATATAAACACAGAAAATTATGTGTTCTAAAGAATATTTCTGTTCCTGGTAGGTGTTGATCCTATTATTTGGGAACAGGCCAAGGTGGATAACCCAGACTCTGAAAAGTAAGTGTAGCACCATTTTATTTTATGTACAAACTGATGCTTACCAGAAAGGAGGGACACGTGTGGGCTGTCGGTTGTATTCTTGCATTCGGAGAGAGTCATTTTCTCGGCTTTTTAAAAACAGTTCTACCATGGTAAGGCAGCATGCTGGGAGGTGAAACTAAGTAGGGATGGAGAGAGATCTGAATTCTAGTCACCTGCTACATTTGCATTTATAATGCAAGTTTTTGACAGAACTGTATTTCCTCCTTCATCAATAGGGGGCTGAATAAAATAATGTGGTAGCTATAGATCTCAGTGCTATGGGTTTAGGAATTCATGGCAAACCTGCATGAAGTCTCTTATGAAATACATCTTGTTGGCTTTAGTAATGCATTCTGAAAAGTGACCTTGTATTTCAGGTTAATTCCTGTACCAATGGTGGGTTTCAAAGAATTGCTTCGAAGACTGAAGGTTCAAGATCAGATGACTAAGCAGCATCAGACCAGACTAGATGTAAGAGTTCACTTTTTGTTCTCTGTCTTGAGGGTGGAAAAGAAAAGAGAATCAGAGAGAGATTTTTATGGTGTGTAGGGAGCTTGTCCGCTGCAGGTGGCAGCTCTGTGCGTCTGCCTTCTTTATGGTGGTGCCATCCTCCAGCCCACATACACACCTTTTGTTTTTAATTTATGTGTATGGTTTTACCTACATAGATGTCTATACACCGCCTATTGTGCAGTACCCTTGGTAGACATAAGAGTGTATCAGATACCGTGGAACTGGAATTAAATCTGGGTGTGAGTGTGGAATTGAACCTTAGTCCTTTGGAAGAACTGCCAGTGCTCTTAACATCTGAACTAACTCTCCAGCCCCAGAAATTTGATTTGACATATCTTAGGAGCTTAGATTTATAGCTTAGATTCATTCCAGGTCACCTTTGTTTTTTATCTAACTACTTAGTAGACCCAACCTTGATTAACTTCTAAAATCAAACAAGACCTAATGCACTGCAGTGTTCTGACTGTGGGCTTGCCGCCATATTCTTTTACATGTCATTCCGATTTCATAAGGCAGAGGAGCAAGCTTACTGTTTAGAAATCGATGGTTGAATTGTCAGGCAGTTGTGTGAAGGCAGTTGTGTGAATGCAGTGCCTCCTTTTACACTGATCTGCATTGGTTTGTGTAGCCACTGTGCTTCCAGGAACACCCAACCAATATTTACACATAATTATTATTCCTTCTCAGCATTTCTTTGTCCAGAACTTCCAGTATAGTTTCTCTTATGACACTTCCTAGACCCTTTAAGCTGTGGACACTGAATTCATGAGGATCATGTGTAGCTTCACAGTGAGTCCTTCAGCTTCTGATTCCCCTGCTTCCGTCTCCCAGGTGCTGGGGTTCTAACGTCATTACACCTGGTGAGACTTGAATCTTAAGTCATTTCATCCATGCATGACATTGAGGCTGTCTGTGCCCTTTAAACTAGTTTTATGATATTCCTTTAAAAAAAAAATCTCATACATTCTGGCTGATTCCCAGATGATGAACACAGCAACCTAATTTTGTCCTTTGTTTCTTCATAATGTCTTGGTGTTTCATTAAAGAGTAATGAAGCCATGCCTGGTGGTACAGGCCTGTAATCTCAGTTACTTGGGAGTCATAGGCAGGAGGATTGAAAGTTCAAGGCCACAATGGCCCGTGAGTTTAAGTTCAAGGTCAACTTGGCCTGTGTAGTGAGATCTTGTCTCAAAATAAAAAGTAAAAGGGGGCTGACGGACATAGCTCGTATTGCATGTGCCGGGCCTTAGGTTCAGTTCCCCAATGTATCCCAGTCTCCCACCCCAAAAGGTGATCTACCGTGGGGGCACACTAAAATACTTAGTGCAACTTCTTTGTTCTGTCTTTTTTTTAAAGATTTATTTATTATTATATGTAATTACACTGTAGCTGTTTTCAGACACACCAGAAGAGGGCATCAGATCTCATTATGGATGGTTGTGAGCCACCATGTGGTTGCTGAGATTTGAACTCAGGACCTTTGGAAGAGCAGTCAGTGTTCTTAACCGCTGAGCATCTCTTCAGCCCCTGTTCTGTCTTTTAACACTCCAGTGGCATAGAAATGAATTATGATAGGGACAACTATAGACTTAACCTTGATTGGAACGCCTTACAGACTGTAGCCTGCTGAGAAGTAGTGCTGTTGTTAAAGTGCTGAGCATTGTGGCCTGATTCCAGTCCCCAGAACCATGTGAAAACATCAGGTGTGATGATACTGTAGTCTCAGTGCTAGGGAGGCAGAGATAGGCCTCCGAGCTCACTGTCCAGTCAGGCCACACCCAAGGTGGTCTTCTGGCTTCTACACAAGGATGTGCATTGTACTCAAAGAAAACTCATGTGCACACTCAAGTTAAACCTACCCTGCTAAGATTAAGATAGCATAGGGCAGGGCTGGAGAGATGGCTCAGCAGTTAAGAGCACTGACTAATCTTCCAGAGGTCCAGAGTTCAATTTCAAACAGCCATATGGTGGCTCACAACCATCTGTAATGGAATCTGATGCCCTCTTTTGGTGTGTACTCATACACATAAAATAAATCTTTAAAAAATTACTCATACTTAGAAAGAAAGAAAGAAAGAAAGAAAGAAAGAAAGAAAGAAAGAAAGAAAGAAAGAAAGAAAGAAAGAAAGAAAGAGAAAGAAAGCAAGCAAGCAAGCAAGCAAGCACAGGGTGAAGTAAGGAGGATTTTAGGCCAGACAGAAAGCCGTCACCAGAGACAAGAAAATGTCTTCACTTTTAGGACTTTATCATTCCCTTTGCCCCTCAGACCTGAACTTTTTCCATTCAGACCTGGTTATTGGTTCTATCCCCAAATAGTACTCAAAGTCCCTTATTTCTAAAATGCTATTGTTTTTTACAGTATGTTGCCTCATCACTAATATCTTATAGCTCTAAAGAAATCTTTGAATAAAAAACTTTTATTTTTTATTTATTTATTTAGATATTTAGATATGTAAGAGAAGGAAACGTCCAGAATTACGGGGCTAAATAAGGCTCAGCAGTTAAGAGCACGCACTGCCACAGAGGAGGCAGCTGACTCCTGCCCATGACGCAACCTCTAGGGGAACTAGAATCCTCTCTGGACTCTAGTGCACCTACACACATGTACAAAGAGAAAGAATTTTAAAAATAATAAAATGCAGAATTAAAGATGGTTGTATTTTGAGAGATGGATCTCAAGGTTATCTTGGAATTAGGCTTGGACATGTGGGTGTGCCTATTAAATAGAGATGGATCGAAAGGCTATCTCGGGATTGGGCATGGACATGTGGGTGTGTCTGTTAAATAGTGTTGTATCCTATATTTCTTTCAACAGATCATATCTGAAGATATTAGTGAACTGCAAAAAAATCAAACTACGACTATGGCCAAAATAGCACAATACAAGAGGAAACTGATGGAGCTCTCCCACAGGACCTTACAGGTTATAACAGGATTCCCCCAATGTTTGTAAGATGTTTAGGGTAATATAGGCCAAATAAGGAGTTTTGTAAAGTAGGAAAAAGACCGAAAAATTGGGGAAAAGATCATTTGGTGGGAGGTGAGAGAAAAGTATTCTAAAGTTCCCGTCTTACTGACAGGGTACAAGAAAAAGTAGAAAATTACCCATTCCTGGTTTCAGAAAGTAGAGGACATTTTTGATTGCCAGGAAAGGGCATGGGACTGTGTATTAATGATTAAAACCAGTTACCAGTTTTAACAGGTAGAAGGAAATAACAACCTGAAATCATGAATTGTCAAGAAAACAAGTGCTACATCAGATTTGAAGAGACACACGCAAAGCCAAATAAAATTCAGAGAAGCTTGAAACCAGAGAGGGTGGGAGCCAGTGATAGGCTCAGAAGGCAGTGGGAAAGACTGAAAGCTGCTTCTGTGGAAGACTACCAAAATAGTAATCATCTCAGAGAGAGAGCCAAAGTCAGTGAGAAGCGTTGACCTAAATACACAGAGGCCTGAGTGATAAAAGATGGTATGCATTTTTCAGATTTGGAACCTAGGAAAGATAGGTGATTAAAATAGCAAATAAAAATTACCAAAAGTAATGTATGTCAAATTGAAGAAATTGCTAACTATTCCAAAAACAGGAAAAAGAGCTGCTAAAGACGGTAAGGAGAACCCAGGAGCGCCTCATTTCATTATTGAATTTTATCTAACTAATAAAAAGCCAATTTTTCTTACTTTAATCTTTCTGAGGAAATATATTGATGGCTTCCTTTTTTCCCTCTTTGAACAATTTCATTGAGATGTAATTCACATACCATATATTTAACCCACTTAAAGGTTATATCGTCCATGAGTCTGACAGTTTAGGATGTTTTTATCATCCTACAGAGAATCCCCATGCCTCTCAGGAGCCGCTCGCCTGTTTAGCCCACATCTGTTGGCAGCCTTCTACCAGTGCTTGGTGCATAGTAACATGGAGAGATGCTCATGTGACTGGAAAGCTAGAAATTTTACATTGAAAGTGACGAAGTCTAGATGTTGTAGCATTCCTATGACGCTATCACTGGAGATGGGCAGGAGGGTCAGGCCATCCACAAATCAGGCTGGAGGCCACCTTGGGTTACTTGAGACCTTGTCTCAAAACAAATATATATATTTTTTTAATCTTTTTCAGTATTTGGGTTCAAAAAGGTAAATTTATAAATAGCATTGATTTTTTTTTTTAGGTTGTTACTATGTGTTTTATACAAAAATATTTTCTATGACATGAAAATCTAATTGGAATGTAGGCATACATGTAAAGGCGCTTTATTCAAGAGGAAACATAAAGCACTTGGATTTTAAAAAAAAAAAATGATTTGGGTTTTTATTGTTTGTTGGAGGCAGGGTCTCAGTTCTGCAGCATAGACTAGCCTGGAACTCTCCTTGTCCCTCAGGCTAGCCTCAGATTGGTGGTCCTCCTACCTTAGCCGCCCAAGTGCTAGGATTTATTTCAAAGCACCCTGAATTAGTTTCAAGATGGTTTTTAACAGCAAGTCCATAATGGCTTTTGTTTTTAATGTTCTACTAGACAGTACTGGTATCTGTCTTCTATAGGTCCTAATCAAACAGGAAATCCAGAGGAAGAGTGGCTATGCGATCCAGGCTGATGAAGAGCAGTTGCGGGTTCAGCTAGATACTATTCAAGGGGAACTGAATGCGCCCACTCAGTTCAAAGTAAGCACTTCTAAGTCTGTCCAGCCAGAGGTGGTTCAAGGTGGTCAGTACAGTTGTCCCATCACACAGGAATAAATTCTGTCATGGTTTGCTTAGCTTGTACTAAAGCTTCAAATCAAAGAGCTGGGAGTTTGAACAGATGAGTCAGAAGAGTTGTCTTTAGCTGGGATTGCCCCTAGCTGGGATTGTTAACGGTTTGTCTCTGGCTCACTGCTAGGGTCGGCTGAATGAGCTGATGTCCCAGATCAGGATGCAGAATCATTTTGGAGCCGTGAAATCTGAAGAAAAGTACTACATAGATGCAGACCTGTTACGAGAAATCAAGCAGGTGAGTGTCAGTTTGCAACTCTGTAGCCGATGTAACTCTGTAACTCACTCAGGATGGCTGCTGGTCACCAGCAGAAATACTCTCCTGGTCATGAGAATGGAGAGGGATTGCAACCCACAGGCACCTCTAAGTAACAAAAGTATAAAAACCTTGCTTCCTCAAAAAATTAAAAGTAGAATTGCCATGTCTGGCAGATTTACTTCTTATTTTTGAGAGACAAGTTCTCACTGTGTAGCTCTGGTTGGCCTAGAACATGCTATGAAGACTAAGTTGGTCTTGAACTCACGAAGATCAGTCTGTCTCTGCAGTTGAGTGCTGAGATTCAAGGTACATGCCGCCACGTCCACCCGGCTCTCCTGGATATATACATCCCAAGTAGTTGCAAACAGGTCTCTGCACAGACATTTACACACCTATGTACATATACACACAGTGGAGTGGTCCTCCCTCCTAAAGAGGAGGGAATCCTCACATATGCACCAACTTGGGTTGAAATACGTACACGGTCACACAAGGACAGGTGTTGTATGATTCCCCTTCCTGTGACACAGGGACAGATGACCAATGACATGAAAGTACATAACATCTCTGTACACTAAAAGTGGCCCGTATATTGTTACTCCAGGAAGGAGCCGAGCATCCCCCGGAATGTCTAGATAGTGGGAGTGCCAGGATGGAGGCAGTGGCAGTAATGGTCAGTCTCAGGCTTCCTCCACATCCTCTCAGTGGCACTGATCCAGAAGAATCTGTGTGTGTATTAAATCGAGAAGCTGGGACTAGGGTTGTGGCTCACTTTGTAGAAAGCTTGCAGAATATTTATGGAGGCCTGGATTCAAGCCCCCACACCACATTATCAGTGATAGTGTACTCCCATAATTCAGCATTCGGGAGGCAGGAGGACCAGGAGTTCAAGGCTCTGTGTGAAAATACAGAGATTGCGTTTGGACAGTATTGTTGATCTATACTTGTTGGGTTTACCTGGCTTCAGGGTGTGTCTTGTAGGGGTGCACAGAGCTGGCTCGCTGTGCACGTTTCAGTTCCTAAGTCCTGTATTGGGAGTAGCTTGCAATTTAACAGAACAGTACACTGTTTTATTTTTCTTAATTCATTCTAGCATTTGAAACAACAACAGGAAGGCCTTAGCCACTTGATTAGCATCATAAAAGATGACCTAGAAGACATAAAACTGGTAGAACATGGATTGAATGAGACCATCCATAGCAGAGGCGGTGTCTTTAGCTGACCGTTTACAGACTTGTTGCAGAGATTGATAAAATGCGTCTCCTTGCTACATCGAGCCTTCTTCACGATGACCACATGGCCGGGGAAAAGGATGCTTCTCCTCACTGGGATGTCTGCGATCCTCAGAGGTTACTGTACGTTAAATCTGAAATGGTCACCACAAAGCCCTTCAAAGAGAATCTTTGAAAAGTTTATATCTAAAAGCTGTATTTACTTTTAAAGAAGTGTTACCCAAAGCATACACTGTTGTTCATTTTATAACAGCGTTAAGCGTAGTCACGGAGCCTGATGGTTATTCTCCGTTCTCCTCTCCATAGCACAGAGCGCCACAGAGCTACTTCCTACATGACACAACAAACTGGGATTCCATGCCTGTTGGAGGCTGTGCTTCAGGGTATAAATGCATTTCAGCTTTTATATCTGTGAAATCAGCTGTGGAGAGTAAAGAAAATCCCAAAGTATTTAATGATTTGTGTGGTTTTCCTTTTGTTCTAGAAAGACTTGAAAATATATTTTTATATTATTTTACTTATTTAGAACTTACAGAAAATACCTAACCGGTTAGGATATGACAAAATCACCACTTTTGCAAGCTGTTTTGTTTTGTTTTGTTTTTTTATTTCTAAAAATGAAATCCTTAAAATAAATTGTTAATTTGTAATTTTATGTAATTCTGTCTGGTGTTTTATTTAAAGACTTGTCAGTGCTGACATATTTTGACTAGGGGTTAAGAAATGGAAGTTGTCGTCTAGAGTGAAGACTTCCCCCATTTCTTAGCATCTGAAAACACTGGCCAAGTCCTACAGCATCATGAGATTCTCCCACAGTGCCAGTTTTACATACAACTTCTGACTGCAAAATGTACCTGGGCTTCGGCTTGTGGGCTCCTCTCCAAACGCTGTGGTTATGTTTGTGCTCTGTGTGACTTTGGCTTACACTGAGGGCTGTTAATGAGAGCGCTGTGCATCCTGCTGTATTAACGAGAGGATGGAGCCGGGAGTGCTGTATGTGTAGACCTTGAAGCAGAAGAGGTTACTTTGTAAAGAATAGAGACGATACAACTGCTAGGAATGGCATGGCTCTCCCTGGGTTTTGCTTTTGTTCTTGTTTTCAATCTTTCTTCCCTGCTTGCTGTATCCCAGTGGCTTTTTTTCTTTGCATGAGTTTGGCTCAGAAGATAGGCCTGTTGTCTTCTTTGGAGCCAAGTGCAAGTGCAGAAAGGCGTTTCTGATACTCTGCTCACCTTCTGTAGACAGCTGAGCGCTTACTCAGGGCCGGTGGCTGATGCGGGAGCTCATCTTCCCACTCGGGTATCACCTTTAGATATGGCTAGTATAATGGAGGGGTGGCTGGTCCTGCCCAGTTCATTTGATGAGGAGGGAAGACAGAAGACAGAAACGCACTGAAGGAAAGTAACAGCTTTCCTGAAGCAAGTGGGACCATCTCAGGAGCTCGCTGTTTCTTGCCCTGTCTACCCCTTTATTTGAAGTCTGATTCTTCACCTGTTGATTCTGGCAGTAAATTCATGTTAATCACTAACATTAGTAATAGACTTTTAATATTTGGAAACAACAGGAAAACATTTAGTAAACTTAAAGTTTTTATTGAATCCGATCAAAAAGTATATAGCTTTGGGATTTTTGCAGTCCTAAAATTAATACAGAAATGAAAAGTTAATTCTATGATACTATCTGGACCAGCTTTTTAAATTGTAAAATGAGGAACAAATATACAGTTCTTTTATACAGTCAAGTCTGTCCAAGGAAAACTACATTTTTTTCTCTTGACTTCCTGTGGGATCCCCATAGCAGTCTTTCAGATAAAGATTAAGATAGCGTTTCAAGCTATAGCTCGATGAAGTTTACAGCAGAAGCAACGAGTAAAATGGTGGATGCCATGACTGATGGAAGGAGCGTATTGCCAGAGGATGCAGAGGGATGGGATTTCGGACCTGGAACCAGACCTGGAGCTGTTGAAAAGAACACAGACATGGGCACATCACTCTGGTCTGTATTGGGTATCCTGCCCCTGGAGCAGGCAGTGCAGTGGTGTGAGCAGCAGCAGCAGCCTGGGGGAGGAGCCTCCTGAGATGCACCCAGCCAGGCACTCGGCACACACACATGCGGCTTCATGCTTCCAGGTGTCTCAGGGGCTCACTATCCTTGGTCTGTCTTTCTCAGAATAAACGTTGTGTGTGTGTGTGTTTTAAATTTATACAGGCAGGCAAGACAATTATTTTTCATTCAGGCACACCAGAATTTCTTCCCAATTCTCTTTCCATTTGCTAAATCATGAAATGTAAAGTTCAGCTCAGTGTCTGGTTTCAAAGCAAGGCAGTGCTTGTGCTCAGTCCCGGTGCTGCCAGTAACCTGCTGGATCTGACTGCGCCTTAAAGCACTGCGCCCAGCCATGGACGGGGTGGGGTGGGGGTGGGGTTTCTGCTGCCTCCCCATGTACAGGGCTTTCCTCTGGGCCAGCAGGGCTGTCGGGGTGGCTGGTTATATTGCTTTGGACTCTGGTAACTTACACCTTGTCTAAGCAGACTGCATGGGGAAGGGGGAGGTCTCTTGGGGGTTCCTCCGGCCAGGGTAACCAGTCAGGGTTCGTACAGGAAGCCAAGAGAAGCAGCAGTGAGTTTTCTAGATTTTCATGTCGGTTTGCTTGCCAGAGTAGCTGATATGCGCTCATGTGGCTAGAGGTGAAAGGGCAGGTCTATCCAGCCTCAGGATGCTGCGGCAGACATGGTACACAAGTGGGCAGTACTGCACTGAGAAGCAGTCCTGAGATTGTCCAGGGGGTTGAACTCAGGACCTACTAGCTAACTAACGTGAGCTAACTCCTACACTTAAGAAACCTACCTACCTTCCTTTCTTTCTCTCTCTCTCTCTCCCTCCCTCCCTCCCTCCCTCCCTCCCTCCCTCCCCCTCTCTCTTTTCTTTCTTTTCTTTCCTTCCTTCCTTTCTTTCTTTTCTTCTTTCTTTCTTTCTTTCTTTCTTTCTTTCTTTTCTTTTCTTTCTTTTCTTTCTTTCTTTCTTTCTTTCTTTCTTTCTTTCTTTCTTTCTTTCTTTCTTTCTTCCTTTCTTTCTTTCTTTCTTTCTTTCTTTCTTTCTTGTTTTGTTTTCGAGACCTCTGTGTAGCCCTGGCTGTCCTGGAACTCACTCTGTAGACCAGGCTGGCCTCGAACTCAGAAATTCTCCTGCCTCTGCCTCCCAAGTGCTGGGATTAAAGGCGTGCGCTACCACGCCCAGCTGAAACCTTCCTTTCTCTCTCTCTCTCTCTCTCTCTCTCTCTCTCTCTCTCTCCCTCCCTCCCTTCCTTCCTTTCTTTTTTTACTGTTGGGAGCTAGATCTGAAGTGCTGCTTGGGGTAGCCTTAGACAGTGCTTACCCTCTGCAGTTTTCAAGTGTGCTACCAGACACACAAAACACTCTGATCTTATATGGACCAGTTTCATGTATGCCATTAACCCAAATTTTCATATAGATTCTGTCTATTAGCCTTTATGCATCGAGACATATAACTGAAATAGGTGCATCTTACTGCCTTTTCAGGGTGTCATAAAGGCTTAATGAAACATTATTTTGAAAAAGGATAGCTTGGGAGAATTGAAAATGTTCTAAATGCAGTCTCTAGAGAGTAACGATCATTTAAAGGAAACGGGGCCGGGGCAGGGGGTGGTGGTGGGGGCTTCTGAAGAGATGGCTCAGTGGTTAAGAACTCTTGCTGCTCTTCCAGAGGTCCTGAGTTCAATTCCCAACAACCAGATGGCAGCTCACAACCATCTGTAATAGAATCTGATTCCCTCTTCTGGTGTGCCTGAAGACAGAGCACTCATATACGTACTATAAATAAATCTTTAAAGGACACATGCCCTGATCACATCCACACACGTGTCAGAATGTTATAACAGTTAGGATGCCTCAAATGCATGCAACATCACCTTTTAATGAAAAAAAGAATTAGCTTGACAGTTTTATATTTCAGAGCATTCTTCAAAGAAAAGGAGGTATTTCTTACTAGGATTGTTGGCCTTTCCTCGACTTCTGTCTTTTACAACATAAAGAGATTCTGAGTTACTGCATTATATAGTTTATCCAGACTGAAAAACCGCCCCCTTGAATGTGTGTGTTTTCATTAAATGTGAAGTTTGTTTACCAAAAAGCTTTTTTTCTGTGTACTAAACTCAGACTGCCAAGCACAAGCCGCCTGTCTTTCTCTTACTGAGCACTGGCATATCACAAAAGCTCGTGTTATCTCCCTACAGTCCTCTCAGGCAGAGCTGGCACCTCAAGGAGGCTGCTCCCGCCATCTGCCCTGCCTGGGGTGGCGTGTGGGAGTCAGGTAGTGAATCCATGTCATCATCAGAATCACTGCCTTTGAACCTCTGCTCCCAGCTGCTGTGCTGTACTGACACCAGGTGTCTGCCTAGCCTTGGGAAACTGACATTCCCATTTTTCATTTGCTGATTCAAGGAGTCCAGAATAGATGGGTGTCAATCTGGCTCTCTTTTTACCCTCATCAGGCTTTAATCGAGCTCTGCAAGGACAGTATCTATCTTACTGGGTTAGATGAGGCCAGTCTCTGAAAGCTTTCCAGGAGGGGTACAAGGCATTGTCCCCAGCCTAGTGAGGAAGCGAGGGCATGCTGACACAGGACTGATCTGATATGCTGGAAGGCTCTCATTCCTGCCCTCCATAGTGTGTTCTTGTGTCTACAGACTCCCTACAGTTCCTGATTGTTCTGGAAGTGCAGCTGGACGCTCCTGCCCAGTATCGAGCCACCTACCCTTTTCTAGCAGCCTGCTCATACAGAAGGAGTTCTCAGCAAGTATGTGCATGCGTGTGTGCGTGTGTGTGGTGTCATCTCATCTTCCCCCCATCCCCACCCCCACCCCCAACTCCTGCATCAAGATGAGATGTATAGGTCAGATTTCTTCCCCCAGTCCCTGAGCTATCTGAATGATGACCGTAAAGAACTTAGAATTCCATGGGCCTCCACCCCCCAATGGAAAATTACCAGGCTTTTCATCCGGCAGGAGAGGATTTTCCTCTGTTTGTAGCACTTTAATTTCTAAATGAAAAAAAAAAAAAAAAAAGATTTTCGATGAATGAAAGTGACAGTTTTTACTCTTTTACTACTGTGTGATACATCCGATAGTTTGTGTCATCAGATTCTCCTCAGTCCTAAAGTGTGGAAACATCTGTACTTTAGGATGGGAAAGGCTCAGGAAAGTGAAGTAATTGACACAAAGTTACCAGAGGCAGGCGGCAGAGGGGGACGGCTAACTCAGGCAGTCTACAGAGCTCAGCTTAGAGGCTGCTTTTCAGACAGACACAAACTATGAAGACCCCTGAGGAGAACACAGCGCAAAGGCAGGAAGTGATGTAGAGAGCGATGTGTGCCCACTCTATTAACAACACTGGTCTGCATCAGGACCAAAGAGTTGCTGGTCCTGCTTTCTGTGTCCGTGCAGCTCTTGCATGGCCTGCGGTTTAAATAGACAGCAGTGTCTGGCAAAGGTCAGAATGATGGGTGTGATAGCCCTAGGCTCAGTCCATCAAATAATTAAAAGAATAATTAAATATATTAACAGATGACCATGTCCATAATTAACAAAACTTACAAAACAAAACAAAACAAAAAAAACATCTTTTAGGTCACCATCTGATCCCAGGGGGAAGGCTATGAAGCACTGGGTTGTGGGCTGTGGCGGTTTTGTACTCCTGTGAGGATACTTGCAACAAGGGCGGTCACATTTGAAAGATGGCAGTTCTGAGGCACAGAGGCATCATGACTGTTCAGCACTGTCTGATAAGATGTACCCTCTTGTGTTCCACCGTCCCCAGCAGCATAAAGTGCTGAGAAACTTCTGAGGAGCCTTGCCAGAGTCGCAGCTCACATCTCTGACCACAATGCTTGCCCTCCGCTACCCATATATATATATGTATGTATATGTATATATTTTTTTTCTTTTTCTTTTTCAAGACAGGGTTTCTCTGTGTAGCCCTGGCTGTCCTGGCAGACCAGGCTAGCCTCAAACTCACAGTGATCCACTTGCCTCTGCCTCCCAAGCACTAGGACTAAAGGCATGAGCCACCACAGCCCAGCACCTTCTTATACTTTTTTTTTTTTTTTTTTAATAAATACACACTTCTATGGTCTGCTCTGAAAAGCAGGGCCATCAGTCATGGTAACTATTGTGCAAAAGACCGAGGGAATGCAAGCAGGGGGGAAGAAACAGGAAAAGACCAGGTCACCCGTCACGTGATTGTGTGCAAGGTTCTTAGACTTACTGGCATGTGACCCTGGCCTCACTTTGGCATTTTTTGCCTTCTAGTGTGCCAACCATTGCTTATCAGGAAGTAGGAAAAGTCCTGGAATTTTCTTTCCTAAGTAAGAAAAGAGCTTTCGTGAGCTCTTGACAGCACCCTACTGTACTGTGGCCTTGGGCTTTTGATGGCACAGCTCTGGCTCCATGATCCCTCACGATGCTCGTCCACAGCATACCAGAGTGAGCGTCACCTCACAGAGCTGTGCCTGCACTAGCACAGTAGTGTGTTTTGTCACTCACAGGTCCCAGCTAACAGCTGTGAGCCTGTGTGCTTAGCCAGTCTGAGAGGCAGAATTTCTACAGAGCAACATTAGTTTAGGAGGGCCTGTCTCTGCAACCAGGTTCCAGCAAGCCAGCCCTGAGCATGTGTCAGACAGCTAGCTGTCCTGCCCAAAGCCAGTGCTCCAGCGGCCTGGGAAGGCTGGCTGGGCACAGCTTCTATAATCTACGGTCTTCTGCAGTAAAAGCTGTAAATGTGACTGGCACACTGCTAAAGAGAAACCTTTGAATATCATCCCATGCTAACTCACTCTGCAAGGCTGAGACCAGCTCGCAGGGTAAAGAGGAAATGGCCTTACCTGGCATTCTGTCAGGGTCAAGGTTGTTCCTACCTAAAAGCAGAAATAAATGCTGGTTGGTGTTCACCATTTAGTGGCATTGCTAACATCCCTCCCCCCCCCCCCACCCTTTGTCACCCATCAATAGGTTGATCATAGATGAAGTTCAAATCTGTTAAGCCAGATTCCAGGAGCAGGCATGTATGATTTAGTTCTCATCGCTCCAGGTTTGGCTTTTGAATGCAGGGCATCCATTTTTAAATGAAGCAGCACTGGGCTGAAGCTTGCCTCGTTTCACTCCACTCTCACTGTAGGTCCTGGCTCTCACTAGGACCCTTTGTTTTATACAAAAGAAATAGCGTGTAAGCTATAAATGAGAACTATTGCAAACATTGCACCAAATGCCTGCTTCGCTGCATAGAACATTAAAAACAAAAAACAAAACAAACAAAACAACGACAACATACACCTCTCAAAAGTGACATCCCTCTGACCTACAGTGGCTTCATCCATCCCCAGAACTTTCTTAGTCCTAGAGTTCTTGTGTTTCCTTCCTAACTAGCTGACCTGACAAGAGTAAGGAAAACATAGTGTATTTACCAGGTTAGCCCCTGGCCTTTCATTTCTGAGGCTAAGAATAAGAACGTCCTTGTGTGCACAGGAGTGCGCAGCTCAGGGGGGGAGGTAGATCCAGTGTGGGGCCAATGGCTGGAATCTCATTCTTGAAAGGCAGAGGCAGGAAGATCGGAACTTTAGGATCAAACCTACCACATAGCGAGTTAGGGGCCAGCCTGAGCTACATGAGATCCATTTACAAAGTAAGTCAAAGTCTCAGCTTCCAAATTCACTTAGGTTTATGCGGGGCTGTAAGAAGCAGTGGGGGCAACGACGAGAGAAGGGGAGAGTTGTTAACCACTGGAGTGTAATTTTTGGTGAGAACTGCGGCTCGTCACTCAGCATAGCTCTGCAGTCAAGCAGGCGATTCTTCATTAAAGTTAAATCAATCCAGGGACAGCAAGACAGCTCAGGAGATAAAGACACTTGCCACCCAGCCTGAGTCTTTTCTCTGGAACTCATACAGTGAAGGAAAGAGACAACTTCTGCGAGTTATCCTCTGCCCTCCACGTGTGTACTACCACATGAGGGTGCCCTCCATCTTATACACAAAGGAAGAGAGAGAGAAAAGAGAAAGGGAAAGAAAAAAAAGAGTAAAAGAGTAATGGGAAAGAATCTATCCCAAGTCTCTGACACAAAGTTTTATGCATTTGTGTATATATGTACATATGTACATATAAAAATTTATTTTGTTTTATTTTTTAAAAAGATTTATTTATTGATTTTATATATACACTGTTGCTATTTTCAGACACACCAGAAGAGGGCATTGGATCCCATTACAGATAGTTGTGAGCCACCATGTGGTTGCTGGAAATTGAACTCTGGTTGAACAGTCAGTGCTCTAAAGCACTGAGCCATCTCTCCAGCCCCCTACACACACATTTATATGTTTTCTGCTCATATAAGCATTACATTACAATTGTAGAAACAAAAAATATGAAAAGTTATTGAGGATTAAAATTTATTAAAAAGCTCTGATCTCAGATAATCTAACATTTTTGGCATACTTGTTTTTAATTTTTTGCATATTTGTATATACATATATGCATTTTAATAGTTGTAGATCCTTGTGTTATATCTTTAAAAAAATTACAGTACTAGGGATCAAACCCAGGTTTGGGGGTTGTTTTTTGCTTTTTTTTTTTTTTTTTTTTTTTAATTTTGAGACAGGGCCTTTCTCTGTATTCCAGGCTCCCCTCAAACTTGTCATCCTCCTGCCTCAACTTCCCAAGTGCTAGCATTATAAGTGGTACCACCACACTTTTTTTTAATATATTGATGGCTCAGTTGGTAAAGGGGCTTGCCACCTGAGTTCAGTCCTAGGGAAGCCACTTAGTAGATAGAGGTGAGAACCAACTCCCACGGGTTGTCTTCTGACTTCCATACACGTGCTGTGATACACACACATACAGTAAATAATGTAATGAAAGAAATGCAAAATAGGCTTCAAGTATGTCTTTTTCATGCATGCATGTGATGTATTTTGATCATATTCATCTTCTGTTACCCGTCCTTATTTCCCTTTCATGTGTGTTTGTGTGTGCGCATGCGCGTGTATGTATGCATGCACACATGAGTGTGCATATTAGTGTGTGTGTGTGTGCCCACCCATGCACACATGCACTTGTGTGTACATGTGTGCGTGTGTGTACCTGGAGAACTGTATGCGTGCTAGTCCAGCACTGTTAATTTACATGTATTTTAAGCACTTTCTTGGACCTTTAAATGCTTTTTAAGGCCTAATTTTTAGGTTTGGTGTTTAATAATGTCAATATTATTTATTAATACTCAAGCCACATGGGTAGCGTGTGAATGTCACATTGTCCTCTGCGGGTCTTTGGCCCCTGAACAGCTCCAGTAGGACCTGGCCAGAGAGTACCTGAGCTGGGTCAGCTGCTGGGCAGAGCCACTGACTCATGGCTTGTCCACACCTGGGCATCTTTCTGACTCTGTGGGGCCTCTTTTACAAAACTGTAAGACTGGCTGGGGCCTGTGGGACAGGCCTGCAAATCCCTGCTCAGAAGGCAGAGGAAGGAGTACTGAAAGTTAAAGGCTTGAACTACAAAGTGAGTTCAAAGCTAGCCAGTCTAATCAGGCCCTGATTTTTTTTGGGGGGGGGGGAGGGAGGAGGAGGACAGAGGAGGGGGTTGGTTGGTTGGTTGGTTGTGTTTGTTTTTGAGACAGGATGTCCCTATGTAACCTTATCTGGCCTGGAACCCACTATATAGACCATGCTGTCTTTGAACTCCTAATAAATACTTGCCTGTCTCTGCCTTCCAAGTGATGGGGCTAAAGGTACACACCACCCTACCCAGCTCTGACTCTTTAAAGTTAAAATTAAAATTAATAAATAAAATTAAAAATTAAAATTAAAATATTAAATTAAAAAAAAAACCACACACACAAAAAGAGGGATGGCAATGCAGCTCAGTGGTACAGCAGTTGCCTGGCACGTGTGGAACCTGACTCCAGTCCTTGTCCTGAAAACCAAAACCCCTGCTGGTGATGCTTCCAGCAGGAGGCAACAGCTTGACGCTCTAGGTCTCTATGCTGTGCTAGTTTCCAAGTTATAACTGTGTTGAGGGTATGATCATTTCTAAGGTTAGTGATACATGTTCTTAAGTCTTAGAAAGTTGTTCCATTTTCAGAGGGGAAACCAGGGAAGGGGGTAACATTTGAGAAGTTGCCCCAGGGGCTGGGGGATATCTGGGCAATAGTGTGCTTACCTAGCTTGCAGGGGGCCCAGGGTTTGATTCCAGGCACCATGGAAAAAAAGAAAATACAAAAGTGTTCCAATAATCTCTCCATGACCTGAGAACTTTCCTACCCTAGCACTCTAAGACAATAACATCTTTAAAACAAAACAAAACAAAACAAAACAAAAACCCTTTGAAGCTGGGGGGTGGGGTGGCTGAATGGATAGTGTCTGCCCTGCAAACCTAAGCCCCAGGGCCCACAGGAAAGCCAGGCAGGTGTCATAGCTAGCTGTCATCCCTACTCATGGGAAGTGGAGACAGGGCATCCCCAAACCTGCTGGCTTGCTAGGCTAACAGAATCGGAAAGCTTTGGGTTCAGTGTGAGAGATCCTGCCTCAGTACACACAGTGATCTAGAAGACACTTGGTACCAGACTCTGGCCCACACAGATATGTGCATACGCATGCACGCACTCACATACACAATGTGCCTGCACACATGCAAACAAGCAAACATGCACATATATGTACACTCACACAGAAAAACACCAATTTTTACGTGTGTGTGTGTGTGTGTGTGTGTGTGTGTGTGTGTGTTCCCCTTGTGTGCAGGTGTCTGGTGAGGCCAGAAGGCATCAGATCAGCTGAACTGGAATTACACACAGTTGTGAGCCACCTGATGGCTGAGTCCTTTAAAAGAACAGCAAGCCATCTCTCCAGCTCCATTTTTTTTTTTTTTTTTTTTTAATTAAAAGCTCTGGAGTAAGTTACACTTTGGAATGTACTCATCAGATGGACGTGAGTACACCTGTTGCTCACATACACATATAAAGAATGATCTTAATTTAGGAAAAATAAAGGCCATTTGTTTTTGCTTGGTCATACAAGTTTGCAGAATCATTAGTCACAGTGTTCTCTGCTTTCTGGGACGACCTAAGGACTGACAGACAACAGGCACAGGGGATGTAGCTTTTTCTCTTTCTTTCTTTCTTTCTTTTTTTCTTTCTTTCTTTCTTTCTTTTTAGAATTCAATCAGATAGATCAAACTAGTAGGCTAAGATGGGCTCTGGCTTCTCCTCGCTTCTTACCACCCACTCATGACTTTTTAAAGCATAAAGTCCCAGGGTTTATGAGAATGTCTTACCAGAGTCTTCAAGCTTCTGATTGTCCATATCTAAGTCACAAACAAGCAAAATGCATTAGTTTTAACAAGAGATGGAAAGAACTGATCGTAAGGAACCAGGAGTCACATCCAGTGTCTGTAGCTAGTGAGTGTAAATGGCACCTAGACTCTCCGTGTGTGTTGGGTAGTGGACTCCACACTTCTCTGGTGCCTCCACCGACATAAACCACCACAGAACTAGTCTCCTGGGAGTGTTAAATATCTAATTTGAATAGCTGCCTAAGATCCCGTGCAATGGTCATAATTTGTGAATGCAGAGAGCCAGTAAGAGAGAGGGGCTCTAGGTGAGTCCTCAGGGTGTGGGGACTTAGAAAAATCTAATTACCCCATTGGTTTAGTCCAATGATTGGGGGCAAAATTAAGAGTAAACAGAGGAGCACTCTTTAGGGCACTGCATGATGTGGGGAGGCTATTGTTAATTGGACCCAGATGGGCTTCACACATGCCGTGGCGTCTTCTGACCCTTTGTCCAGCAGACCCCCTCCCCCACAGCACACAGAGAGGGAGGCTGGAGAGCTTAACTGTTGCAAACACTGGTCCTAATTCCTCACTAACCTATAGCTCATGCATGGCCGAGCTGCCATGTCATAAAATCTCTTAGCTCACTTTCGAGATGGCTTGGACCTGTCTGTATCTTTTCACAGAGTAATCCTAATTAGCTCAAAATAAGTATAATTACTGTGTTCTCGACTAGGTTGATTATGCTCTGTGGATACACCAGACATCTGGCTGCCTGGGAGTGGCACATATGCTGGGATTTTTTTTTTAAATTCAATTTTTTTCTTATTCACTTTACATCCTGCTCACTGCACCTTCCTGATCGCCGCCCCTGCGCCCCCCCCCCCAATTCTTCCCCTGCCTTCCCTCCCCTTCTCCTCTGAGTGGGTGGAAATTTTAATTTACCCTTGGATATTGGTGTCACCTGCACCAATACCAACAGACCTACACACACCCCACAGACAGCCTTGAGAGGGCAGCTCTGCAGGTACCCCCTTCTTTACTCCCCAGAACATTCACTGCTTAGAGGGCCACAGAGCAAATGCTCCTAAAACATGCTCATCTGGATCGGTCACGTGACATTTCCCTCCCTCCTTTGGATTGGCCTTGCCACTGCCTTCACTCAGGCAGGAGGTGTGTTTGCCATACAGGAAAGAGAGATGGAACATCCTTGCTGGGTTGTTTGTAGAAGTGTGTACTCACCTGGGTTGTAGAGATACCTAGGGTCAATATATTCTGAAACACAAATACATTTTGGTCCATATTACTGTGCCCAGATGCAATGCCAATTATATATATATGCTATATTATATAGCAACTATGTAAGCATTCGAGCCATCCTAGTTTCAAGAAATATACAAAGTGTGGTTATAAGAAACAAGAAATTTCAATTCAAGGACAAGGCAATATAGACTTTTTTTTTAACCTGAAGAATAATGCATAGAAAAGCTAGCCTGGAAGACAGCTAGCTTGTTTTCAAACATTTAAATGAACAAATAGACATTTAAATGAACAAATAGTATTCGACATACTCGATAACGCTGAGCCTCAAAACACTTAGAATTTCCTGCGTACCTTCCCATCTGTCCCACCATCTCGTGGTGGATCTCACTTTTGCTTTATCTTCCTACTTTTTCCCCCTAAGGAAGCTGAAGCAGACGCAGTGACAGCTCCGCCAAGCCTGAAGCCATCCAACCCACTCTTCCATGACTCTCTCTGATCTTACTTCCTGAGATGCCCAAATATAGGGAGTCTAGCTTTCTGCACAGGGGCCACATGGGAAATGGCTGACGCTGTGAGGGCCTTCACCAGTCCTGAAGCTCCTGTAAGGCGGGACTCAGTGAGACTGGCATGTCCCCCGCCTGCCTGGGACGAACAGTATTTGAGAATACAGCCACAGGCAAAGATCAGGAGGAGCAGTGTCAGCTCCCACAGGAAAATAGAAATGAGAGCGTGTCTTCCATCAGCCTGCTCCCGATTAACTCGCTTTGCAAAGTGCTCTGTGTAAGGCTGTTCTGCGTCTCCCTTTAAAGTCACTGTAAAGTCTTAAGAAAACCAGCTTTACATAATGGAGACACTAGCTTCCAGAGTTGGCTATTTACACTAAGGAAAGGAGACAGGGAGACACTTGCCTAGAACTTCCCAGGGGCTTTCCTGAGTTTTCCATTACCTAGACTGCCTGGTGGTCTTCAGATAACATCAAAATGTGTCAAGGTTTTGACAGTACAATTCTTTAATTAAAAGTGGGATGGTGGTAACTTTGCAGAGAAAGTGTGTGTTGGTCAAAGGGTTAGGGGCACTGGCCTAGGAGATGGAACGTTTATGTCCACGGTATCCCAGCAGAAAGGGGGAAAGCACACTGTGAGACGCAGTGACTGTCCAGCCAGGTGTGACTCATCATGACCTAGCTCCACACCTTCCGTTAAAGCCTTTGCATACCAGAGATGAGCCCCAAACAAACTGCTCTCCCCATCTTCTCGGGGTGTTGAGCAAACCTGGTTGTCTTCCTGCTAACTCTCAATCCCCAAATGTTGGCTTTAGAGTAGAGAGCTAATGGACTCAGAGCCACCAACAAAAGCACACTTTAGCCTTAAGAGATGGTAGCTGACGGTATGACAGTAAAATGGTACGGTGTGTGTTGTCTGTGTGTGTGTGTGTGTGTGTGTGTGTGTGTGTGTGTGTGTGTGTGTGTGTGTCAATGGTGGAGTTTGACCCATAATTGTGAGAGGGGAAAAAAACATACAAACAAATCAAAACTAATAAAATTCCCATGACAGAGATGATCTTCTAAATTCATCTTACCTGCGTTCGCGATACAATTTTCTGTTTTCAGACCTGAAACACAAAGATAAAATTTTAGACATGACCTAAGTTTCAAATGATCTGTGGCTATTGGTAATCTAATCTGTGGATGCCTAGTTTCTCAGACCAAAACTTTAATGGGATGTGAAATTTCAGGAACATAGTTTTTATCTTCACAGAATAGCCACGACCCTGTGATATGAACTGGCACAAGGCACACACCTTTTGAGGGATGTGGTTTTACTAAGAAGTTACGTATAGTGACCGTGGAGGACCCTCACGGGGCTAGCACTTTACGTTCCAGTCTATGCCTCTGGTGTGTTACAACAGTTAGAGAGAACAGCACTTGTCTAACTTGATGCTCTCTGAAGACAGCAAGCGTTACCCAGCCTTCGACACAACAATCCTCACTCCTTGGAGAAAGGGGTCTCAACCATGTTTTCAGGACCTTTTACATCTGAGCAAAGAGTCTCTTCCTATTCATATAGAAAAAGAGTTGGTATGTTCCAAACACACCTCTGGGTGGGAAATGCTCTACAGTCTTGGGAGACGAGGGACATGGCATGAAACAGTCAGTGCTTCAGGTGGCTCCAGACACTGGCACGGTCGATGCCATAGGAAGTTGTCACCAATGCTCCAGTGCTTGTCCCTAGGCAAGACAGAGCAGGACGCTGCCAGCCTGCCTAACATTAGTAGGTCAGTAAGAAAAATATGAAGATGTCAGCGTAAGCCATGGAGGGCAGCCCAGGTGCCCATGGAAGTCTGAATGGCTTGGTCTCCTCTCTGTATCTATCTGATTCATTGATTTAATGTTGAGGTCTGGTTATCCTAGGACATGTCCCATAGAGACCTGCTCCACAATGACTCTCACAATGACCCACATGCTCTTCTACAATCTACCTTCAAAACCCATATCACGTTTAGAATTTAAACCAGAAATGCAGGTAACTTGGTCTGATTTCCACATGTCCAGGATATAACAGGCCTGTTAGAATCTAGTTGATGGCCATGGTGGTGCTGTCAATTCGAGAGGACCTAGAGCAACCTGAGAGGTGGGCCTCTTGTCTGTAGTGGGTAATGTTAATTGCATCGCTTGAGATGGGAAGGCCTGCCCACTGTGGGCAGCACCATCCCCTGGCTAGCATCTTGGACTGTGTAAATGGGAAAAGGGAAAAGCATGCCTGCTGTCCTGACTTCCCCACCATGATTGGCTGTAGCCTGGAACTACGAGCTAAAATAAACCCTTCCTCACTCAAATTGCTTTTGTATTTTACCACAGCAATAAGAGGAGAAGCTAAGCAACACTATAATGCAAAGCACACTCATTTAGCCAAAACAGACTAAGAACAGAGAACAGTTCTGGCGACTACTGTACAATTCCGTCCCAAGCAAGAGGTGGTAGCCCCACCTCTCCTGGAGTTTAATGGAAAATTAGGGAAAATGTGGATGATTCTAGATTTTCTAGGCATGAGGAGGCAAACAGACTAGGAAAACAGGAAAAGGCTGAAGGGATATGGGAAGTGAGAGAGACCTTCATCCTCGCCTACATGGACTCACTTATTTGTGTCTGAGTTGAAGGTTTCCATACAGCTGACTAGATCATGCCCTCCATAGAGACACTAACTTGTCATAAACAAGTCTGTTAAGACTAGTTAGGGGGGCTGGAGAGAATGGCTCAGCAGTTAAGAGCACTGACTGCTCTTTCAAAGGTCCTGAGTTCAAATCCCAGCAACCACATGGTGGCTCACAACCATCTGTAATATCTGATGCCCTCTTCTGGACTGTCTGAAGACAGCTACAGTGTACTTACATATAATAATAAATAAATCTTAAAAAAAAAAGACAGCTAGTTAGCCAGACCTGTGCCTCATAGGGTAAAGTATTTGACAGGGAGGCCCAAGTTCAACCCCTGGAACCCATGTGAAAATCAAAGAAGAGAGGCAACTCTAGAAAATTGTCCTCTGACCTCTGTGACACAGATGTGGCATGTATGCCTCCCCCTCGTCATGCACACACATATAAGATGATTTTAAAAGATGTCTCATGAATCATGCTTATGATAAAACCGCACCTTTCATTATCTTGTCAAATGGTGCCCAACAGTTAGGCATGTCTGATTTGTCTGATATTGCTTAAAACACATAAAACGTCCATGTATTCCTTGTAGCCTAGGGGTCCCTGTGAATGGACTTAAGGCATGAAGAGGCACTCCAAACTGAGATCTCACACGCTGCAACATCCTTAGCTCCACTTCACCCAAACAACTAGCTCAATGGAGCCCTGCTACAATGCTCAAAAATAGCACAGTTTGATGGTAAGCCGGTCAGTCTCTGGAGTGAACACAAGCAATCCTGCTTCGATGTGCTGGAATGGTGTTATGTGTTCTTTGCCTTTGTGCTTGCTGGGCGGAACTACAAATGGTGGTCCTGTCTCACTACATGAACTGACGCCCGATCCCAGATAGTTTCAAACAGCACAGGAGCCTCCATACTCCTAGGAAATGCTCACGTGATGCAATTAGAAGCAATGAAAATTGTATTTAACACCCACTCTGGTCTGGGTGGAATTGTTTGTTTTCTGAAGACAGAAGGAATACTTATGCGTGCTAGGCAAGCCCTCTGCCTGCATATCCTTAGCCTCAGGGTGGATGTGTAAGAAATAAGTCTGGACAGCCCAATAAACTCATCTTCTTTTCCTCTTTCGATGGCTTAGCAGGGATCAGGCTCGGCATGCCACAGTGAGTCCAAAAATAGGCTTAAAATAGAGGAGCACAGAGGCTCCTTTTGCCTAACAAGGCCTGTTTTCAACTAGGGAACAGTTAGTACCTTCCCGCTTCCCTGACTCTGGAAGTATGTAGAGCATCATTCAGACCTCCCCACAGGACAGGACGGTGGCTGAAGCAGCAGGCCATGCATGCTCAGACTATTCTTAAGTTAAGGTGATTAGGGTTCAGGCATGTATTGTTTCTCTGCTTGTAAGTCTTCTGCAGATTTGCACTCTTCTACAGCCTGGGTTTTCTCTTAGGAATTCATGCCTGAGCCAAGCCCTCCAAACCCAGGTACAGTTTTCCAATGGGGTCACTTTTAATGGTAAGGAGTTTAGTCTGAACACACAGCTGACATTCCGTCTTTATCAAGTTTCCCAGAGAAGTAGCTAAGCTGGCTGACCTGCTCTAGCCTCTTCTGAGGAAGGAAACGGTGTCCATTCTTTCCCTCTGTGGTCTTGGGTTCATAGCAAGACCAACCAGGAAAGACCACCAGGAATTAGCCCCTCCATTTCCTAACAGATGGGACTACTTTGTTGTTTGTTTGTTTGTTTGTTTTTAGCTCGCCAGTTTTTGTAAGATCCACGCTGGATTTTTACATTGAAAATCATAGGTAAGTTTTCAACAGCGACACAGGACTATGTCTAGCACGCTAAGTCTAGTAACGTTGCCTTAGAAACACTGCCTTTTTTTCCATCCAGATCCATAGTTTCTGTTGTTGTTGCTTTGTTTGTTTTCCGGTGCTGGAGGATGGACTCCAAGGGCCTCTCACTCTCCAGCAAATGTTCTCCCACCCAGCCACGCCTATAGCTGGCCTAAGGAAGCCTCTGACTGTGCATTCCCGTTGGTTATCTCTAGGTGGCAGCAGAGGACTCTAGGTTAGGTCAAACCTTGGGCTCAGCAGCAGGCCTTGGACAATGCTCTACAAACACGTGGTAAGTGGTATGGGTGAGCTCCCCAGAGACCTCCTTTGTGGCTGAGCTGAATATTAGCCTGTGAGATGTCCCTCTCCCATGCCCCACCCTCTTCCTCATCCCCCTTGTACACAGGCTTATAATGTGCCATGAATGTCTCGGAGCCCCTGGCTCATTCTGAGTCAGTCTACCAGCTCACCTGTCGTTGCATCTTTTGTTTTATCATTATTCCAGTCACAGGCTTGAGCGCTGTGGGTTTCACTGCCCGCCGCAGCCCATCGGCCGGGCACTAGTTGCTAAACATGGTTGGCAGCCAGAGCTTTTGTATAACCAGGACCTCCATAAATGGTATTTGCCTGAATGCATCAGGGACACCAAAATAGGTATGATTTCTACAGTCCAGCTGTGACTGGGTTTCTGACGTGTTGTGCTAGAGAAATTAAACACACTCAGTGCGGGAGGAGGGAGACCGTGCTTAGAGTGTTTGGTCATCTCTAAGGTTCCCTCTTCTTACAAAATTTAACTGTTACCCAGTGGTCAACTGAAGGCTGCAAATAAATATTTCTGAGGGGGGGGGGCAGGCTTCACAGAATTTCTAGTATAGCATACTGTTATCATTATTCTATTATTTTTTATGGTTCTCTGCGCACAGATGCATGCAGAGCTTTTTTTTTTAAATTAGGTATTTTCCTCATTTACATTTCCAATGCTATCCCAAAAGTCCCCCCCCCCCACCTCCCCAATCCCCTACCCACCCACTCCCCCTTTTTGGCCCTGGCGTTCCCCTGTATTGGGGCATATAAAGTTTGCAAGTCCAATGGGCCTCTCTTTCCAGTGATGGCCGACCAGGCCATCTTTTGATACATATGCAGCTAGAGTCAAGAGCTCCGGGGTACTGGTTAGTTCATAATGTTGTTCCACCTGTAGGGTTGCAGTTCCCTTTAGCTCCTTGGGTACTTTCTCTAGCTCCTCCATTTGGGGCCCTGTGATCCATCCAATAGCTGACTGTGAGCATCCACTTCTGTGTTTGCTAGGCCCTGGCATAGTCTCACAAGAGACAGCTATATCTGGGTCCTTTCAGCAAAATCTTGCTAGTGTATGCAATGTATTCTATTATTATTAAACTCTTGGTATACCTAATTTATAAATCAAACTTTATCATATTATGGTTATAAAGAAAAATACCTAGTACATGTAGGATTTGGCATAAGCCATGGTCTCAGGCAAGCACTGATTGGAACACTCCATCATCATGGATAAGGGAGAAATAATAAATTACTCAGCCTTGGCCAATTTTAGGCCACTGTGATGGAGGAGGAACAAGAAAAGGCTCCAACTCTGGTATAAGCTGGCTCTAGCTGGCCTGGCTTGGGGTCATGGCCACTATCTAGAGGGTGAAGGGCTGAATGCTCTTTAACACAATCTGCTCACACATCACCTCAAGAAGAATGCTCAGAAATCGGTCGTTGCTTGAATGCAGATCAGGAATGTGGCAGGTGAGGTGTCCAGAGTGATTACGGAAGCATCTACTCCTAACATCACGGAGGTGCAGGAGGTCAAAGTGTAAGGCTCTGGGAACACTGCGCCCTCAGCACTGCAGGGGCCTCATAGCTTCTGCTGTCCAACTGCAAGCATGCCAGCATCCCAGCCCAGCACGCTGTCTCCTCCTCCGCACTGTCCCACACACCCTTTTATCTCTTTGTACACTGGGCACATTGAGCCAAGGTGTAAAGCCTTCCCTGTTTCTGAGACCCAGCAGCAATGGATTCTGGTTCAGTTAGATAAGCACATAGCCCCTCACTCTGTGTGTGTTCGTGTGTGTGTGTGTGTGTGTGTGTGTGTGTGTGTGTGTGTGGTGTTTTCAGAGAATGCAAGGTGATACACATACCAGGGAGCAGACAAGGGGTCTTTTCTCAAACCCCACCCTCCATAATTACAAGAACGCACAGTGCAGTTCGCAGGCCGTATAGGGGCTGCTCTATGATCTCACGACGTGTGAGACAGAAACTCTTGAACCGACCACTGCAGTGATCTGGTCAGTACCAGAGTCTGGTCCTGCCTCTGGACATGGGGCACCGCTCTCAGGAAGTTTGAAGCTTTGGCTTTCTGGCCCAGGACCTTAGGTCCCTCTTGTTTCTCCTGCTCACAGGTACCTCATCTTCAGGGGCTTTGTTTACCTCAGACAGTGCTGGATAGAGCTGCCATTCTGCCCTTTGCACCTTACAGAGGAGTGCTACAAAGGGATCTGGCCATTTTCATAGGAGGAGGGAAGATGAGTTTTATTAACCCTTTAATCTCATAGAGCAAGGTGCAAACCCAGAGCACTCAGAATGCTGCAGATAAGGAAAATGTCCTACCTACGGCTTCCAGAATAAAACACTCAATTCTCAGGCTGGGACAGATGTAGATCAGGGATAAAGGACTTGCCTAACGTGTTCCCCTTTCTAGGTTTCATCTCCAGCAGCAAAAAGAAAAACAAAACAAAACAAAAAGAACCGCAAAACCCAAACATCAATAAACCCACACCAGAACTTATCCAAAGTTTGAATAGTAAGAGTGTTTCCACACACCCATGTCAAGGACCCCACAGCTCAGCCTTCTCTGGAGGACTAGGTGTGAGAGTTAACAGTGAGTACAGGGGCTGGTGAGATGGCTCAGTGGGTAAGAGCACCCGACTGCTCTTCCGAAGGTCCGAAGTTCAAATCCCAGCAACCACATGGTGGCTCACAACCATCCATAACGAGATCTGACGCCCTCTTCTGGAGTGTCTGAAGACAGCTACAGTGTACTTACATATAATAAATAAATAAATCTTTAAAAAAAAAAAAACAGTGAGTACAGAAGATGTCCACCATAGCTCCCTCCCCTCGGATATTTACAGCCTGAAGGTTACTTCAGATTAATTAAACCCATGTCTAAGCCTGGCCCTTGTTTATCAGTAATGTAATAGCCCTGCCTTTCTGTTCAACTCTGTGTAATAAACTATGTAATAAACATGCTGAGCTTCTGAGGTTTCTTCATTGAACGTTCAGACAGCTCCACCCTAGCTCTTTCTGCATGTCTGTCTGTCTGTCTTGTCTTGTCTTGTCTTGTCTTGTCTTGTCTTGTTTTCATTCCCTTATCAATTCCCAGTAAGGCCCAAGTCCCTAGAGCCATGCAAGGATGTGGCAGGCTACAAAAACTATTATTTGAGCTTAAAGACGGGTACTTCACACATTCAGTCTTAGAAAGTTTGCCTCAAGATACTGTGTCTCAGAAAACTGTGCTCGACCCTTGGCCTCACCGCACCAAACAAAGGAGAGTAACCTGGGGAAGACGTGCAAACCCAGGTCAGGGTTGTGTGGGAGAAGCAGAGCCTTAGCTTGGTGGAGCGGAGAAGCTGGAAGACCTTTGGTGAGCACAGCCCATAGCAGAATGATGTGGGAATCTGGGTATATCCAGGGGCGGGAAAGAGGAACGTACAGAGAGATCTCTACTTCTGTCAAAAGGTCTGGGGTGGATTATTTTTCCTCTGGGGTGAACTATTAATAAGATATTTTTAAATGAAGTCATAAAATTATTCTGGCAAAGGAAGTATTACAGAGGTAAAAACAAAGCAAAACAACAAAAATCCCAGCAGTTTACTAGACCAAGAGCACACATGGGGAAGACCGTGGAGTCATCAGACTGTTAGGGAAGAGACAGCAGTCATCAGACATTGTCTGGTTACTGACCCACCTACAACCCTGTCTACTTCTGTCTCTCTCTTTCTTTCTCTTTCTCTCTCTCCCTCCTTCCCTCCCTCTCTCTCTTTCCTCCCTCCCTCCCTGCCTCTTTTCTCCTTCCTTCTTTCTTTCTTTCTTTCTTTCTTTCTTTCTTTCTTTCTTTCTTTCTTTCTTTCTTTTCTTCCTTTCTAACTTTCTTCCGAGACATGATTTCTTTACAATTCTGTCTACTTTTCTTCCTTCCCTTCTTCCTTCCTTTCTTCCTTCCTTCCTTCCCTCCTTCCTTCTGAGACACGATCTCTTTATGTATCTCAGGCTAGACCCAAACCCAAGATCACAGATGTGCACAGCATCCTAGCGGCCACTTCTAATTCCCATTCTTCCTGTGTCACGGAGGCTGCGAAACCGACTTCCTTCTTTCTAAGCCTTTCCTGTAGCTGTGTGAGACCAAGAACGAGTTCCAGCAAAGGGCCGGAGTCAGAAGTACAATGGAGATGAGTGGCGGGTCGTTTGCCCTCCCTGGAAGCAGGTGCATGGTTAGGTCTTCTGGGCCTGTCTTGGATGCTGACTCACGCCTCAAGGCAGATGGTAAAGCAAACAGTGGAACAGAGAGATAGCTAGGGTTACTAATGCTGCAGAGGAGCCGTGGAACCTAGCCTAGCCCCAGTCACCAATTACTGCTAGGCTTTCTAATAAAGCTGAGAGAAAAACAAAGAGTCTTTATAATCCTTAGGATGCAAAGAGAGCACTCGATCACTAACCTATTACCCTCTGAGACAGGGACTCACCTTAGTTGCCCAAGCCTTGGCATTTCTGCCTCAGCCTCCTGAACAGGTGGGAGCACAAGCCTACACCATTGGTCCAGGAACAGTAAAGACAGCTTAAATGATATGTGGTGTATGAGAGCTGAATACCCCATTGGGAATATTTAGACAACGTCTAAAAATAAAATTAAGTTCAGAAAGAATGAAAGCATGCTGTTCACTTACAAACATGATGGTGTGTACCTGGAAAACCCAGCTTAAAGTTAGAACCGATGCCAGATGCTTGGGAATGGGATGGGACAGCGGGAATTCTCAACGCCAACGCCGACACTACTGACATTTTGGACCAGATCATTCTTAGTTACAGGACAGGGTCCTGAGCATTGCTTAGCCTTACCTGCCCAATAGCAGCCATACCTCTTCCTAAGTTGTGACAACTAAAAACTGTTTCTGACCATTTCGAAACCCTGTGGGGCAAAATGGGCTTTGCTTTACAGCGCTGCTCAGCGTCGTTTAACTTTAGTAATGAAGTACAGGTATCTATCTGACAACTGAGTTGTAGCTGAAGAAAGAGCGTTCAGTGTGAGGCTGAAAACTGCCTCGCAAACACCAGTCGCTCTCCGGGACCTGAGTGCACCCCACCCCTTTCCTCCCAGACAGACCCGCAGGATCCCTCGATCGCGATCGCGAGGGACCACTACTTACCCCCGAGGAATGCGCACTCGTAGTAGCTGCAGGTACTGTTTATGCTCTGAAGGACAAGGTCGTTGCTAGTTCCTTTCCTCGACACTTGAAAAACCTCACTCAGAGGTATTAAAACAACGCTGTCGTCTTCTTTATTAAGAAACTTTCCCACGGCGACTCCAAAGCAGGTCTGGATGGTTAGCACCCGTTGGTTGTCGGCTGTCTCCGGTTTGGCTGAATACGCCAACGTGAAGTTACCCAGCCTGGCTTGGTTTTGCTCTCCGAATGTGAATGAAATGTCTGGGCTTGTGCTGTACACCACAGTTTTGTAACTTTTCTCGCAAGGTCGTCTCAGCAGCTGCAGGGCTCTCACCAAGTAAAAATGAAAAGCCTTGAACGGGAAGTTATAGATGTACCGTCTTCGGGACAGGCCGGCCATCTTCACAGCGCTGCTGAATGTGTGGTAGAAGGAAGTCTGCTCTTGAGCCTCATTCACGTAGGCCGTCAGAGCTATGCCATAGGTGTCCTTGAAGTTTCTAGGGAGGAAGAGCTGAGCCTTCCGCGCTTCCCACTGGATCTCCGCATTGTCCCACACCATCCGCAGGAGCGCATCGTTTGCCCACTCCTCCCTCTTCATCTGCGGAATATACTTCGATTCCATTCTGCTTTTGCACTTCAGGTATTCGTCGTCAAACGCGTTCTCTGCCATGTCTAACACTTCCGCCTTCACCTTCGGAGCAAAAGGAAAGGATCGCTCTTGAAATCACACATTTATCTGATATAAATTTCTCTCACAGTAGCGCGCCCACTCTCCCGTGCCCTTTTAATTATGGATCACATCCCATTGTGCGGACCGCGGAGGGAGTCTGTGTCAGTGGAGAGGTGCGGGTCAAATTCTCTGTGCAATTCACTCACCTGAGCTCGGGGATGGGGAGGAGACCGAAGACAGTCTAGCCCAGGCTGGAACAGTGTCCTTCGCTACATTTCCTCCAACTCTTAAGACCGTTTTGTATAGTGCAAAATAGCATGTATTATAAAATACTGTGTGTGGTAGAAAATACATCCCGACAAATGTCACCTTTCCCTCTGGATACACCCTCCCTTATTCATGTGACTTTGCACTTCTGGCCCAAAGTAAAAGCAGGTGACCCAGGTCCTGCAATCAGGACACCCTTTCCTTGAAACCCTTTCCTTTAAAACTGTCAGCCTTGGGCTAGTGTCCGCTTAGGAATTCCAGCAGCTGTTCTTGGAGTCCCACCAGGGGACGTGGTCAGGAAGGAGAGCAGTGAAGCAATGGACGACACTGACAGAAAGGGAGGGCTGTAAGGATGAGGGTGTCCCTGTGAGGGCCACACCTTTCTGTCATCCGCCCCCCCCCCGTGTCCCCTTTGTTTGGATGCCCCAAAGACCCGCCATCCATGTCTAAGGCCAAATGTATAAACTCACTGCTCACAATCATGAGTGACAACCACCTGTTCATTCAGCTATTTGTGGAGTCTTCCTTGGACACTTCCGGCTCTGGCTATCACCGCACCCTACCCCCCACCCCATTTCTAACCCTAACAGACTTTTACTTGCTATGCGCCTGCTCTTTCTCAGCACTCAATGCTTCACACCAATTACCTCACGTAATGAAGGAGGGGGAGGGGGGTTACTATCACCAACCTCCCTTTGTTTTATTGTACTTTACTTCATTTATTTTAAAGGTTCAATTATTTTATTTTATGTGTACGAGTGCTTGTGTGCGTGTATGTAAGTCACCACGTGAGTGTCTGGGGCTTGGAAGTTAGTAGACAGCATCACTGGAGTTCTGGGCGGTTGTGAGTCGTTTGTGTGCCGGGAACAGAACCCACGTCCTCTGTAAGAACAGCAAGTGCTCATAGCCTTCAAGCATCTCTCCTGCCCTTTTCCTTTAGAGATAAGGAGACTAAGATACCGAGACCCCTCTTGTACATTTTTCTTTAAAGATACCGAGACACTACTCGTATTTGATCCCAGACACTCTGGTTCCAGAGTTTTGCCTTCTTCATCAAAATGTTCTGTTGCTTCTGAAAACTGGCATGTATGTGGCACTAGGTGGGGCAGTGCCAGAAGCTGATGACTGACCTCGGGAGCTTCAGCTGGGGCTCACTGAGACCCCTCCACTCCCGAGTTTGCAGGTCAGTTTCCTGACACGGGGATTTGAGCTTCCCAGATCAAGTCACTGCAGTTGTGAAGATATGAAATGCTCTCTGCTCGCTAGCACAGAATGTACCAGAGATCAGCCTGAGCGCCAAAGCTTGTTTTATCTTGAAGACAGCAACATAAGACATCAGACCTGAAACCACCTCCCACATTCCTCCCGCCGGATCAGAATCAAGCCAATATGTTCCTGTCTTTTCCCTATGCCTCACAAAGCAGTCTTCACATGTCTAATTTTAGACAGCAAGCCTTTCTGGCCAGACACCATAGCTGATTGTGTGTTCTGTACAGGGCGTGCCTTGTAGTGGCACAGCTCCTAGAGCCGTTGCCATTGAGGACAAATGAATGAACAGGGAGGAGCAGGTACGGAAGGCTAGGGAGGAGCAGGTACGGAAGGTTAGGGAGGAGCAGGTACGGAAGGCTAGGGAGGAGCAGGTACGGAAGGCTAGGTGAGTGAGCTGATGATGTCTTCCCCTGACGAATCCACCTAAGCAAAAGCTCACAGCGATGAAATTCAGCTACCGAAAATTCATTTCAAATATGTGGAAATGACCTTGGTGTTTCAGAAGAGAAACCAATTAATGGAAAAACATTAGTAAAAGAAGTATGACAAAATGGTGTGTTGCAAACCAATACTTAAAAGGCAGATTCAAACTACACGAGGCACCTCTTCATACCCACCGGAATGAAAATAATGATCAGAAAAAAAACCAAGGGCAAAGCAGGAAAATCACAAGCAGATAGGAGCAGCTGAACAAATAAATAGGAGTAGCTGAACAAATAGGAGCAGCTGAACAAATAGGAGCAGCTGAATGAATAGGAGCAGCTGAATGAATAGGAGCAGCTGAACTGGAGCCCTGATTCATGCTGGGTGGAGTGCAGCTGATATGGAGGGCTGCAGCAATACCTTGAGGAGTTCAACTTGAAGTTACAGTATGACCCAGTGCCCCTCTAGAAATACAGTGAAATGTGCACTCACAATAATGTGCAGTTCTGTTAAGCAGAGTAGCACAGCCCTGGCTCAGTCATGTTCACCTATGCAGGTAGTACCAGGTGCACAACTACACATGTAAGTGTAGCCGGTCTTTTGCTACTTTGTGAGTTCTTCTTTCTTCCACCCTTATCCATCCCTTTTCTTTCACTCTTTCAACCCCCTAACACTAGATAGGAGAGAGAAAAGGAGAGAGGGGAAAGGAGGCAAAATTATCATTAGACTACTGCCTTATGATTAGGGCATTGAGTTCCTTGGGCAAGTTTGATCTTTGCTGTCAGGATATCTAATTTTTTCTTCTCCTTGTTTCTGCTTTGCTTGTGACTACTTAGCAAACGATGACCAACAGCAATCAACCAACAACCCACCCTGCCTCTCAGGGCCCTAGCATTTATATCCCCCTCAGCAAAGTCCCCAGAATTCCCAACAACACAAAATCACAGAAACTATCTGTTCTTGGCAAAAATCACGCCCCTGCTAGAGCAGGAGGTAAATCATAACCAGCCGCTGTGGACAGTCCGAAGCAGCCCCACATCCCCACACCTGACCACGTTCTTAGTTCTCATAGTATTTCTGTGTTTTTTTTTAAAGAAACCAAAGTTCCAAAACTGTCGCTACATATAAGCGCTAGCTATACAAGTAAGTCCTGCATTAGGCTTAGCAAGAGTGCTTCTTTCTATGTATCCCTAGAGAGCAATAAATATATGAGAATGGAAAACATTCACACAGAATCCCCTACACAGATGTTCATGGCAGTACTATTTATAGTCGCCATAAAGTGGAACAACCCAGATAGATGCCTGATTGATAAACAAGATGTGGCACAGCCCTGTGATGGTGTTGGTGTTCATTAATGAAAAGAATGAGATACTAATGCATGCCACAACCCGGGTGGGCTTTGAAAACAGTATACTAAACCAAAGACACCAAACACAAATGGCCACATGCCGCAAGATTCCACTCTGCTGAACTGTCCACACACTCCTCCTGTTGTCAGAGAATGGAGGGAGGGGGAACTGGGGCTGACCTCCAGTATGCGAAGCACCTCTCCAGCGCAGTTACTGCGGGACAGCATCGGAAGGACGCTATAAACCAATAAGGTATGTGCTGAGAAATGTTTTAAGGGTATCTCAATTATATGTCTTAAGTAAAAGAACCAACAACACAATGTGCAAGCCACAGGGTATAGGATGCTGTTGCATTAGAATTCTAGAGTCTAGAAGGTGGATCAAACCTCTAAAACTGGATGCAATGTTTTCTTAAGGCAGCTTAAAGAAGGCAAGTGAGATACCTGTTTCAGGCCACTCATAAAGTATGTTTACTGCTTTTAAATATTGAACTGCAAATAACACGATAAAATTTCTGCCAGTAAAAAGATAAACCAGGGAATAGCCGTTACTTAGTTTATATAACAAACATGGAATCAACACTGGCATTATCTGGAGAACACACGATATGGCCAGAATATTTATTTACATGGAAATGCCGTGTAGTATTAGCTGTAGGCAAGGTTAAAAGTACCATATTTTTAATTAAATTATACACAAAGAGAGAGAAACCACCTAGGCTATCTACACAATCCCCCAAGAGTTGATCCCTTTGAGTGAGGGAGTTTGTGGTTGAATTTTTCTGTCTTCTTTGCTTAATTTAAATTTTCTACACTTACCACATGTGTAACCTGCAAAATAAAGGAAAAGCTGCTTCCAACAAGTTCATTTGCCTATTCTGGCTCCTCTCAGTCTGCAGAGATGCCTCAGGCTGTGTTACAGGGTTCCCAGCCCAGGGAGCGAGCATGCTTCCCGTTCCCTTCATTACCTGGAAGATGTCCATTAGAACTGCGGCTGCCAGCAGCGTGGTGACCATTTCAAAATGTCCCATCTTCATTTTTCACGTCTGGATTAGAATGAAAAACGTTAATTCAGTAAACTTAACAAAGAGGGTTTAGGGAAACGGAACTGGATAAGGTGATGTTGCATATTTTTTCATTCTGGATAGATATTGTGATAGTCGCAGTGATTATCAAATACATTCCTATGACTATAAGAGGCATTCAATGTTATCCAGGTGTCTAACAGTTTGTTCTAGAGATGTCAATGCAAAACTGCAGAGAACTTTAGTGCTTCCAAGTCTACTTCCACATAACTCTAGACAGACCTCTCCCTCCAGAGAGACCTTTTCCTCCCAATCTCTAAATGTCCCCTGAGCACTCACAGGAAACAACACAAACTAAAACCACCATGCTCTCATTCTCACTCCCAGTTTCTAAGAATGGTCTAGAAACTTTCCCATGTGAAGCTTCCGCTCTTCCGTTCGCTTTGCAAGTTAGAGCATGCCCACTTGGGTGGGAGCGGAGACATGAGGTCAGCAGCAGTACAAAGCTGTTCGCCTGAGGTGACCTCCCTCCTCCAACTCTTCACAATCAACACAAGCCAGAGGTCGAGCCAGTGTGGAATGTCCTGACGATAGGAACAGACTCAGGAGCCCTTCGAAGGCAGTGATTCTAACAAGATTCTATCATTGTCCTGGCTGGGCGCCCAATACCCATTCCGGTATTTGTGGCAGCGTAAGGGATAGACAGGAGGGCAAGAATCCTCACTGGCTGAAGCTATCCGGAGCCATTAACCGACTCAACCAGTGACACAGGTTGTTAGCCTCCGGTCTCTCACATACATAATGCTCCAGCAAAGCTGCTGCCATTGCTGTAACTCAAATGAAGCCTCTATTTTCCTGTATTTTTTTTTAACCAAACATCATCATCTGGATTCTGAATGAGATAATAAACAGCATAGGGGAAGGAAGGGCAGTCTTTCTTGTTGTAATCCATCCAGGTCCCAGGTTCCTGTCTTCAAAAGCAGTCCTTTTATCTAAAGCTATTAAAATATCTGTAGTTATTTTAAGATGCTACTCTGTGTCAAACTTCCCTCTCAAAAAGTCTAAGGAATACCCATGGGCAGCACGTGCCAAGCCAGCCGTGGGCCAGGGTTTCCCTGGTCTTCCTTTCTGCAGTTTGGGTGCAAATAAATCAAAATGTTTACCTGGCGTTTGTGCCTCTGCAGGAAGTTTAAATGATGCCCTGTCTCACACCGGATTCCCACTCTGCTGTGGAGAACTTCCCTCCAGGATAGGATGTTGTTGACAGTGAGCTGCCTGGGAATGCTTTTCTTTTTATAACACCCCTAGTGGTAGCTTGGCAGTGGCTCATTAGTCAACTTCTGCCCTGCTATTTATATCCGGTCGGTCGCCACACTCTGCCCTGGAACCACTGCTGTTAACACTAAGTCTCCAAGAGGTCTGTGAATCCACAGCAATGTCCCCCGCCACAGAGCATGCTCAGTTCTGAACCCAGCCCTGGACTCCTTTGGAGCAGTGTGTGTGTGTGTGTGTGTGTGTGTGTGTGTGTGTGTGTGTGTAGTTGGGGGAATGGGACTGGGTGGGTAGGGTGGCGGGGTGGTCAGTTCCCAACAACTGAGCCTTTGACACTCATATGCTAGAGGGAAGGCTGGACTGTCCTCTATTAGATGACACCCACAGCAAGGGGGCTCACTTGTTAAACACTGTCAACAGTGATGGTTATCACCACTCAACCAGCTGACTGCGGTTCAGGTACTGCGCCAGGCACTGAGACACACAAACAAGCTGAGCACAGTACTGAAGCTGGTTTGGCAGTCACTACTATGTGTGTGTCCCCAGACCCAATCAGGTAACAACTGCTCAGGATAAACGAAGGCCAATGAAAGTCCAACCGAGAACACTGGCAGGAAGGAAGCTGGGGATGCCAGCATCTAGAACACTCTTTGAACAAGGACAGATGCTGGCTGGTTTTCTGTCGCCTTGATGCCAGCTAGAGTCATTTGGCAAGAGGGCACCTCAATTGAGAAAACACACCCCCCACCCCTGGCCCCCTGGGCTGGAGAGATGGCTCAGAGGTTAAGAGCACTGACTGCTCTTCCAGAGGTCCTGAGTTCAATTCCCAGCAAATCACATGGTGGCTCACAACCATTCATTCCTAATGGGATCTGATGCCCTCTTCTGGTGTGTCTGAAGACAGCTAAAGTGTAGTCATATAAACAAATCTATGAGAGAGAGAGAGAGAGAGAGAGAGAGAGAGAGAGAGAGAGAGAGAGAGAATGAGAGAGAGATCCCATTAGCCTAGTACAATTCATTGGTTGGGGAAGATCCAGCTCATTGTGGGTGTGGTCCCACAATGAAAGCCGACTGAGCAAGCCATGAGGAAACTGGTAAGCAGCCCTCTTTCATGGCCTCTGCATCAGTTCCTGCCTCTAGGTTCCTGCCCTGCTTGAGTTCTCGCTCTAACCTCCCTTAGAGATGAACAAGATGACCCCAGGTTGCTTTTGGTCACAGTGTTTTTTCCATTTCGTTTTCTGAGACAGGGTTCCTCACTGAACCTAAAATGACTTTGCTAGGCTGGGTGGCAAGTGAGCTCCAGGGACCCTCTTGGCTTCTGATTTCTATGTGGGCTGGGGATCTGAATTCAGAACTTCTCACTTACAAGGCAAGCATTTTCTATCTCCCATGCTCTCATTTTTTTTAAATAAGAAATTTGTCTTGGGGGCTTGAGCTAAGGCTCAGCAATGGAAAATACTGGCTTGAACCCACATGGCAGCTGTTTGAACGAGAATGGCCCCAACAGGCTCCTGTATTTGAATGCTTAATCCCAAGTTGTTGGAGCTATTTGGGAAAGACTAGGATGTGTGGCCTTATTGGAGGGGGTGTGTCACTGGGGACGGGCTTTGAGTTTTCAAAAGCCCACACTCCAGGCCCTGTCTCTGTCTCTTTCATGCTCGTAGCTCAGAGGTAAGCTCTCAGCTACTGCTTCAGCACCATGACTGGCTGCTGGCTGCCAGGACTGCCGCCATGGACTTCAACCCTCTGGAACCACGAGCCCCAAATCAATGTTTTCTCTCATTCATTGCTGTGGTCATGGTGCTTTGTCACTGAGGAAAAATGTAACTATGACAGCCATAGTTACAACCATTTGTTACTGACGTCGCAGAGGATCTGGCGCCCTCTTTTGGCCTCCAGGGTCACTGCATGCATATGGTGCACAGACATACATGCAGGCAAAACATCCATATACATAAAATTAAAAAACAAATACAAAATCTAGAAGCTGCTCTTTAAATTACGTATCAGCATTGTCAGAGGTATTCCACTTATTTCTGTCCCAAGTAAGGGAAAACTGCAGAGTATATAATGGCGCTGAGTTTGCACCTTAGGACGCACCTATCTGGTGTTTGCTTTTTCCCATGTGCATTGATTCAGAGGTTGTATGCCTGCTACCTTAATTTCTTATACCGGAGCAGAGAGCAAAGGGGCCCAGATTCCACAGCTGGGCAGCTGCTGAGTGAGGTCCCGAGGAGGAGCACTCTCAAGCCTTGCTGCTTTCTGTCGTGAGTTGCAGGGAGACCTCGTGAGCCAACTCTTTAGCCAAACCCATTCCTTCACATTTGATTTCTATGTGTTCTGTAAGTTCAATGTTAAACTAGCTGTTGCTGTTATTAAAATGGGACGATTCATACCGTACTATTCTATACAGACTATGGTATTAATGTCAAAAGAAGAACCAACAATGCACTTTTGCGACAGAGTTGGAGTTGCTGTCAGAGGAGATCATCAGCAGGGCAGCTTCAGCAGAAGGCCACCGGTTCTGACTTCATGTTTATGTAACCCAGCTGTATTAAGCAATACACTTTGTATTCAATGTCTAAGACAGAACCTTCCCAGAATGTACAAATAAAGTATTTATATAAACCATAACATTGATTTAAAAATTTTTTTTACTTGAAGAATTGGTACCTGACTTCAGGAAAGCAAGCTCAAAAAAATTGTTATGTATTTCTTTTTGTGTCTCTGTTCTGTTCTCTCTCTCTCTCTCTCTCTCTCTCTCTCTCTCTCTCTCTCTCTCTGTGTGTGTGTGTGTGTGTGTGTGTGTGTATACCAGAGGTTGAGGTCAGGCATTTTTCCTCGGTTGCCATCGCCACCTTTTCTTTTGTGAGAGGATCTCTCACTAACCCTGGCAATGACTGATGTAGCTCACTGGCCAGCATGTCCCAGGGGACTCCCTGCCTCTGCCTTCCCACGGCTAGGGTTACAGACACAAGCCATCGTGCTTCCAAGCCGGAACCTCATGCTCGTGAAGAAAGTAGTTTATCCACTGGGCCACCTCCTCAGCTTCAAATATCTTAAAAGCAAATTGTTGAGGGCAGATCAGGGTCCGTGCTGCCCAGTTATACACTGTACATTTTATTTCATATGGTAACATGCACGTCTGACTCAGCTGACTAAAGTCTCTGTATCAGTCCTTAGTGAAACGATCATGCGTAGCTGGTGTATTGTTAAGAAGCACCTTAATCCATCTCTGCTCAGGGCTTTCACCACTTGGTGTAGCTTCAGACCTTGTCCAGAAACCAAAGGGCTCACCCCAGTTTGCAAACGCTAAGAATATCATAGCAATAAGCTGACAGGTCCCAAATGATACATGCTGTAAAGATAGTTACATGAGAAGGATGCTAAAGAAACATGTGTACGGACATGATAGGACACCCTGCCCAGATGTGTACACACTCAAGACGGAAGACAGGCTTTTCAGAGACAGTTGCTGAGGCCCTATAGAAAGTCTCTGTCTCTCTCTCTCTCTGTCTCTGTTTTCTGTCTCTGTGTCTCTGTGTGTGTGTCTCTGTCTGTCTGTCTCTGTCTCTGTCTCTGTCTGTCTGTCTGTCTCTCTCTCTCTCTGTCTCTCTCTCTCTCTCTCACACACACACATACACACACAACCTTGGTGGGCTTTAGTCTAAATCTGGGGGCATGGGGGTGTTAAAAAGTTACACAGGATTTTATTTTTTAAGTTCAGAATATTTCAGTAGCTATATGAATTATACACAATAACTGTCTTCATTGTGACACTTTCACAAGTGTAGATAATCTACCTTGTTCATATTCACCCTCATTCCCCCCTCTTAGAAAAGCAATGTTATTTATAATAGCAATGACAGGTTTTTTGTTTGTTTGTTTGTTTTTTGAGACAGGGTTTCTGTGTAACCCTGGCTGTCCTAGAACTCATTCCATAGACCAGGCTGGCCTTGAACTCAGAAATTCACCTGCCTCTGCCTCCCAAATGCTGGGATTAAAGGCATACACCACCATGCCCGGCTAGCAATGACATTTATAATAATATTTATAACTATATTTCAGTTCCAATGTCCATCCTCTAATAAATGGATAACGAACAGTATTATTCAACTGTTAAAAATAAGAAGTAGAGCCGGGCAGTGGTGGTGCACGCCTTTAATCTCAGCACTCGTGAGGCAGAGGCAGGCAGATTTCTGAGTTTGAGGCCAGCCTGGTCTACAGAGTGAGTTCCAGGACAGCCAGGGATACACAGAGAAACCCTGTCTTTAAAAACCAAAAAAATAAAAAATAAGAAGTAATGATAGATTTACATCGCATGACATATCTGCAGTAACCGAGCATAAGGACAGTGTCTCCAAAGATGGTTCCTCTCCAGGGCCATGGAAGCGGCGAGGGCGTTTCCCTATCAATTCCCCACGCCCACCTCCTCCCTCCGCCAAAGACCCTGCTACTCACTCACCACCTGGCACCACAGATTTCTCTGTGTCCCTTAAATATTATCACGGAATCAGTGTGTCGTCTTTGGTGACTGACTTCCTAGCATTCCTGATGCTTTGACATTGCACGCATGCAGTGTGTCAGAAGCTCTAAAAATGGTCTCAAGTGCACTGGGTAGATCGAATGGGCCTCAAATTCACAATCCTCCTGCCTCCATACCGAGCTCTAGGTTTATAGTCATGTGCCATTACTCCCCAGCTAAAAACTATACATTTCAATTAGGTAAATGTTACGGTATATAACATTTACTATCTCAAAAGGAGCTGTTTTTTTGGTTTTTGTTTTTGTTCTTCATCTTTTTTTTTTTTTTAAATCAATTAACTTTGTATTTCTTTTATTTCCTATTAGTGTGCGAGAGCACGTGCATGGGTATGTCATGGCATGTACATATGCCAATGACCACCAGAGGGCAGCAAAAGAACAAGATCTCTCCATTTCATAGGCTCCACTCTTGGCAGAAACAAACTTTGAATTTAAGTATTACTCAAAGAGGGGCTATAACTGAGAATCCGTTACAGATCTGGGGATGAGATTGGCAGACTGGAGGGAGCGCGAAGACTGCCAGCCTGCTTCCCTGGCCAGCATAGTTGATGGGTTCTCAGGGAATCTCTGTTTGAGTGAACAGAAGGTGACTGAGGCAGAGCCAGCTTCCCACCTTCTATGAGAAGACAGCCAGCAAGAGAAGGGAACCTGCGTAGAGGTTGCAGGACAGCCAGCCACCTGATAAAAAGGGAGAGGGGGAACCAGTGTCGGCTCCCAGTACCAAGGAACACATTCTAACTGGAACCCTCAGTGACCACACTTGCGGGGACTCAGAAATATTCCCTTTCAGGCAGCACACAGCCACCACACTCTCCTAAAACCCAGAGAGGGAACAGAAGTCAAGGAACAGAGTACCCACTCAACAAAGACAAGACCAGACAAGACCTAAGATTACAGTCATCCCAAACCCTACACTCCCAGGTACAGACACAATAACTCCCAGGACAATGTGTCTCCACTAAAGACCAGCAACCTTCTACCCGTAGGTCCTGAGAAATGTTATATAGTTGAAGCACCAGGCAAGGACTTCAAAATAACCTTCATAAATATGTTAGAGGTCCTTAACAAGGAAATGAATAGCCGGGCGTGGCGGCGCACGCCTTTAATCCCAGCACTGGGGAGGCAGAGGCAGGCGGATTTCTGAGTTCGAGGCCAGCCTGGTCTACAGAGTGAGTTCCGGGACAGCCAGGGCTACACAGAGAAACCCTGTCTGGAAAAAACAAAAAACAAACAAACAAAACAAAAAACAAACAAAAAAACCAAACAAACAAAAAAGAAAACTCAGACTGAGGTACACTGGAAATGAAAAACTTAGGAACTCAAACAGAAAACTCAGGCAAGGGGCTAGAGAGATGGCTCGGTGGTTAAGAGCAAAGACTGAGTCTTGAGTTCAATTCCCAGCAACCACATGGTGGCTCACAACCATCTGTAATGGGATAAGATGCCCCCTTCTGGTGTATCTGAAGACAGCTACAATGTACTCATATATATTAAATATATATTATAATATATATGATTATATATTATATATTCATACTATATATATTAATAAATAAACTTTTAAGAAAGACAAAGGGAAAAAAAAGAAAACTCAGGCAAGCTTCACCAATGGAATACAAGAGATGGAAGAGAGAAGGCATTGAAGATAAAAGAAAAGAATACTTAGGTCAAAGAAAATGTTAATTTTTTTTTTTCGAGACAGGGTTTCTCTGTGTAGCCCTGGCTGTCCTGGAACTCACTCTGTAGACCAGACTGGCCTCGATCTCAGAAATCTGCCTGCCTCTGCCTCCCGAGTGCTGGGATTAAAGGTGTGCGCCATCATGCCCGGCTGAAAATGTTAAAATTTAAAAACTCCTGGCACAAAACATCTAGGAAATCTGGGAAAGTATAAAGAGACCAAATCTAAAGATACTAGAAATAAAGGAATGAGAAGAAACCCAGGGCAGAGGCGTAAGAATATATTTTCAATTAAATCATAAAAGAAAAGTTCCCCAACCTAAAAAAGGAGAGGCCAGGCTGGAGAGATGGCTCAGCGGTTAAGAGCACTGACTGCTCTTCTGAAGGTCCTGAGTTCAAATCCCAGCAACCACATGGTGGCTAACAACCATCTATAACAAGATCTGGTGCCCTCTTCTGGGGTGTCTGAAGACAGCTACAGTGTACTTTCATTAAATAAATAAATAAATAAATAAATAAATCTTTTAAAAAAATTAAAAAAAAAAAAAGGAGAGGCCTATCAAGGTACAAGGAGCTTACAGAACACAAATAGACTGGAAAAGAAAAGAAAGCCCCCTCAGCACATAAGCACATATCAAGACACTAAACTTACAGAACAAAGACAGACTATGGAAAGCTGCAAGAGAAAAAGCCCAAGCAGCGCATGTCAGCAGACCTATTAGACCACCACCTACCGTCTCAACGGAGACTCGAGTCTCCAACTATCTTTATGTGCAGATGATATGATAGTATCCATAAATGACCCTAACAATTCTAATAGAGAACTCCTACTAAAGTAGCTAGATACAAAACGAACTCCCAAAACTCAGCAGCCCTCCTATATACAAGTGGCAAATGAACTGAGAAAGAAGTCAGGGAGGACATCATCTTTCACAAAATCTATCTTGGGGTAACTCTCACCAAGCAAGTGAAAATGTGTATGATAAAACCTCTAAGACACTGAAGACGGAAACTGAAGATCTCCGAGGATGGGAAGATCTCCCATGCTTACGAATTGGTAGGATTAATACCAAATTAATACCAATTAATAGTGAAAACGACCCTCCTACCAAAAAGCAATCTATGGATTAAATGTAATCGCCTTCAAAATTCCAATACAATTCTTATACTTGAGAAGACAATTTTCAGCTTCATATGAAAGCACACACACACACACACACACACACACACACACACCAAACAAAACCAGAAGTGCTAAACAATCCTGAATGATAAAAGAATGGCTGGATGTATCGCCATTTCCTATCTCGAGTTGTACTACAGAGCCATAGTCATGAAAACAGCATGTTTTAAAATTTATTTATTTCACTGGACCAAAAAAAGATATGTTGATCAATGGAATAGAATTGAAGACACAGAGATAAGTCCACACAGCTATGGAAACTGAAAACCACCTCGATGTCCATTAGTGGATGAATGGATAAAGAAAACATGGTACATTTATACAATTAACAGTATTACTCAGCCACTAAAAGGTGAAATTCTCAGGTAAATGAGTGGAACTAGGAAAAATCTGTGAGTGATGTAACTCAGACCCAGAAAGACAGCTACAGCACATATTCACTTAGATTAGGAATGCCAGCAGTTAAGTCACTGACAAGCAGGCTATATAACCGCAGAGGTTAGGTAGGGAAGGGCCTCTGGTTTCGGATTCCCGAGTGCGGGAGCCCGTGCGTCTCTGCGCCTGCGCACTTCTTGCGCTTTTTCTTCGATTCTTTTTTCTTGTTTGGTACTTTTGTTACATTCCAATTCATTCGGTTTTGGTTTATCTTATTTTATTATTATTCCTTGGATGCCCGTTTTTTCTAAGGAGAGACAAAAAGGGTGTGGATCCGGATGGGACGGGGGTTGGGGAGGAACTGGGAGGTACCTGGAGGGGAAACCAGAATATGTTGTATTTTAAAAATCCATTTTCAATCAAAGGAAAAAAGCTGGAGAGAACCTTTGTCCTTCCTCGGCTTCTGCTGATTTCCCGTGTTAGATGCAGCGTTTATTTTTTTTTCCTAAGAGACCTTGAGAATTGTTTAGCTTTCTCCAAAATCAGGCAAAAGAAAAAGCAATAAAATTAAAACAGAAACTGCCAGGCTCTGAAGGAATCCCGGAGGCTTACTGGCCTTCTCACTGCTCCAACATTGCTCTCTCTTGTCCCATCCAGAAGGGAGGCAGGCGCTCCTCTCTGGTCTAGAGTCTAATTATTCTTGGTAGCACCACTCTGGACATGCTAATCCCTCTTTCTCTCTCTGGTGAACGTCCTTGTTCTGGTATTTTCTACCTTTTCCCTCCTGTCTAAACCACTAGCAATTTAGCCTTAAAACAACACAGACTACCACCCCTACGACCTGCAGTGTATGCTATAAGGCTCTACTTTATTATACCTAAGACATGGGTGCTGTGTTAATGTACTGAAGTGTGAATGCAGTTAAAATTTTATATACAATGTGAACTGGCAAAAAACGACTGAGTGGTTAAAGTGCTAGCTGCTAAGCCTGATAACTTGAGTTTAATTTCCAGGACCCACATGAGGGAGGCAATTCCTGCAAGGTGTCCTCTGACCTCCACAGAGAGCCATGGTGCTAATGCGCGCACACACACACACACACACACACACACACACACACACAATTTTAAAAGCTTTCTATATAATTCTAGTTTCAAAATAATTTTCATTCTCTCTCTATGTGTGTGTGTGTGTATATATATATATACATTAGTGTTTTCCAAGATAGGGTTTCTCAGTGTAGCTTTGGCTGTCCTAGAACCCACTCTGTAGCCCAGGCTGACCTTGAACTCAGAGATCCCCTCACTTTGTAGACCAGGCTGGCCTCAAACTCAGATCTGCCTGCCTCTGCCTCCTAAGTGTTGGGATTAAAGACATATCCCCACTCAGCAGCATGCATGTGGCACAAGTTTTAAGTCCAGTTTCTAGTTTCTGAAACAGAATTTGGCCTTTTTACACCCTTCCTCTGAGTTGCGAGTCTTGACTTCCTAACTAAATCAGAATTCTTCCCCACTCCTCATCCCTCTGGCCATGGCTTGCGGCTTAAATAGCAGCAACTACAAAGAATACATTCAAGCTGCATTTAAGAGAAATCTAGTCAGCCACCTTCTTAGATCTTTCTGGGTCTTACTGAATGCAGCATATGCTTATTAACAACACAATAAGCCTTTATAATGACTAACCCAGTAACTCTGATCCACAGTGTTTCAGTGTTGGAGAATATACCCAAAGCCAGCAAGCACTCCACCACTAAGCGAAATCCCGAATTCCTGAGCCACAGATGCTGAGAGATCAGTAAACGAAACAGATACTGCTCCAGGAAGCTCATAGCTCACAAGTAGTGCGGGCTGGGAGAGGCAGTCAATCAGACAGTAAGTTATGGGGAGATAAAAAGCCCCTTGGAATGAGCAGGATTAGAAGTATGCAGTGTGGGGACTTGAGGAATTTGTGTATTAAATAGAGCGGGTCAAGTGGAGTTTCCCAAAGGCTGCAATCTAAACAAAAAAAGACAGGAGAGAGGCAGCTGGTGGGGTTTCATGGAGGAAAACTCACCTCCAGACAGAGGAGAGCTGTAACCGCCTCTCCAGCTCCAGGCACCACAGCCCTGCTGCGAGCACTCTGAAAGTGACCTGGTGACTGAGACGGACCGGTTTCAGGACGGTTCGTTTTATCTAACTTTTAAAGCTGTAATTGGTTTGCTGGGAAGCTTTCAGTGCTTGGAACAACGGACGGATTTGCATCTGTTTTTGAACTTGACCTTTCATGAAGTCTAAATATAGATCAATTATCTGTGATGAAAATTTAGTATGCAAATGCCGAGGGCTGTCAGTATAAAATCTTGAAGGATTTCAATCACAGTAAGAACGTAAGTGTGCCCTTTAAATGCAATGGTTTAAATAAGAAAATTAGTAATATTAATTTCACTTGTTTTTTCCTCCCCCCCTTCCTCCTCCTCCTCCAAATGTGGCTACAAGAAAGACTTTTTCCGTTTGGTTTGTTCAGATAGGGTCCCTGTAGTATAGGCTGAGGTGAATTTTGCTATGTAGACCAAGTTGGCCTCTTGGGGCAGCCTCCAGATAAACAGAAGTGCTGGGATTATAGGTGTCAGCCACCGCACCTGACTCAGAAAGTTTCTAAATATCCAGGTAGCTAATTTGTTATTGTTTTTTGGGTTTTTTTTTGTTGTTGTTGTTGTTTTGTTTTTGTTTTTAAGAGTCTCTTGTAGCCCAGGCTGACTTCCAATTTGTCATATAGCTAAGAATGAGTTTGAATTTCTGATTCTCTCCTCTTCCCTCTGCCCTCTGCCCTCTGCCCTCTGCCCTCTGCCCTCCGCCTGCCTGTCCAGTGGTGGGACTGCAGACATGTGCCACAAAGCCTGGTGTATGTAGTCCTGGGGATCAAACCCGGGGATTCCTGCATGTGAGGCAAGCCCTCCCCACCTGAGATTCCTTTCTAGCCTCTTTTCTGTTTGTCTGGGGTTTGTTGTCTGTCTGTCTGTTTGTTTGTTTGAGAAGGTTTTGCTATGAGCTCCTGAGTACAGGGAGTGCAGTCCTGCATCACCGTGCCTAGCACTCTGTAGTTCTATTCAAAGCTGAGCTACAACAAGCAGCCGGCCTGCTATGGCTGAGGAAAACAGGAAGGTTCAGTGGTGAGGGCAGGCCAGGCAGTGAGTGAAGTTCAGGAGGTGGGACCGTAAGACCTGTATCTATTATGCCTTTCTGGAATGCCAAGTCTGGAAGTGGTAGAGCCCACGGGAAATCCATGCTTTCCTCCTAGACACATCTTCTAGGTAGCCCTCGGGTCTGTGAGCCCATGTCCGTCCATCGCCTGTGGCTTGAAGTTACAATGAGCATACCATGAAGAGGTGGAAAGTCACGTCCACAGTCCAGAGCGAGACTCTGAACGACTCTTCCAGTCGGTCTCACGGGAAAATGTGGATCGACGCACAGCTGGCTTCACTGTGCACACGAAGACGTCCACATCTCGTGGGAAGAGGTGACAGTTACAACCAGTCAAGTCTCAAGGAAGGAAGAAATGGAAGAATGTGGGGGCGGGTTCCTCACACGCCTGCGCAACCAAGCCCACGGACTGCGGCAGGCCTCTTCCTTCCTCCTCTGCTCCACACGGTCTCTTCTGTTGTTCTCTTCAATACAGCCTTTTGTTGTTGGTTTGTTTTTAAGACATCGTTTCTCTGTGTAGCCCTGGCTGTCCTGGAACTTGCTCTGTAGACCAGGCTGGCCTCGAATTCACATATCCACTTATCTGTGCCAGAGTGCTAGGACTGAAGGTGTGAACCACCGTACCCGGCTTCACTTTAACCATCTTTATCTGAAAAAAAAGTTTCTTTCGCCATAGAATACTAAATGGGATAGAAAACAAGCGATGGCAATTTGTTTTCAGCTGTAAGATGTCCAAAAAACAAGGACCAAGGACAAAACCAACCGGAGACAGGACATAATTTATCCTAAGTGCCCTCCTAGATAAGAGCTGACCCGGCAAAGAAAGCTTTCACTTACAGCCAGCACACTGTCTTCTTTAAAGCACTATTAAATAAGTGAACCATCGCATAGCCTGGCGGAGAGGCTAGAGCTCCTCCCTGCGGCATGGAAGATGCAGTAACCAAACGTGCAAGTACTGCCTCTGTTCCCAAAGCTGGAAACCCCCATGAAGTAACTGTTGTGGGAACATCAGCCAGACTTAAAAGAAAACTAAAGATAACTTACTGCTGATTTAGAACTGTAAATGTGTTCCCTTCTGAAACAGGAAACATCAACTATTAGAAGAGAGGAAGCAAATCTAGCAGGCAGGGACAATCCCTGTGTGAGGGTGGCAGATGGTGTGGTGACCGGCCTTGGTCTGGGAGCATTCTTACATGGCTTAGGACCAATAACTGTCCTCTCTCTTTCTCTCTCTCTTTCTCTCCCCTCTCTCTCTCTCTCTCCCTCTCTCTCTCTCTCTCTCCCCATCCCTCCCTCTCTCCCTCCCTCCCTCCTTCCCTCCCTCCCTCCCTCCCTCCCTCCCTTTCCCATTTTTTTTTCACACAGGGCAAATGAAGGGGAAGTATGACAACAGACAATGTTCCTGATTTAAAGGACCCCACAAAGTGAACTGTCACCATTTTAGCATCTAAAGGTGTCCTGATTCCTGAAGGACCGACTCCTGACTGACTCCCGGATGTCTTGCACCTCACTGGCCCCCCATCCCCTCGGCCCATTTGTGCTAGTGTGACAGATCTAGTGTCCATCCTGTAGATAACTTACTCTGTAGCTCTCGTTTCTTTGTCAAACATATGCACGCTTGATTGAGAGCCAAGTCTTACACAGTTTCCACCCTTAATGCTACTCAACACTGCTATTTCCTCTTCTAGATCGTTCAAGTCACTTAGTTCTTTGACTAAGCTGCCCATACAATCTGGAATGGCCTGGACATTCAGTTAGACAGCTCAGGGGCAGACAGGGGACAGCACATCTTTGTCTTTTGAGATATCTACACATGGGAAAACAAATTGAGAACAGACAGGCAAAAAGCCATTTACAGGTTTGTACTTAGAAAAGCAAGAAGGGCTCAGCTGATACTTTTAATGTTAAGGCCAAAAAAGCATCTTAAAAAATTATATAGGTGTTAAAAAAAACAAACAAAACCTCAGGCCCGGGGAGAGGCTGCATGTTAATCTCAACATCCCGCAAGTCTCCGAGTTCAAGGCCAGCCTGGTCTACATAGAGATTTCCAGGACAGCCAGGGCTACAGAGTGAGGCCCTGTCTCAAAAGCAAAACAAATCAAATGAAACAAACAATAACATAAGCTAGCCATGGAGGCCGAGGCAGGAGGATTATGAGTTTGAGGCACAGTCTGGACTATGATAAGAAAAAGAGAGGAGGGAGGAAGGGAGGGGAGGAAGGCTCAAACTAAAAGAGCCAGGACCTTTGGAAGTTCTTCAGCAAGTGTGTGCTCCGATACCCACCCTCTCCACAAACTAAAAACACACAAAAACAAAAAAAACAACAACAACAACAACAACAACAACAACAAAAAGCTAAACCACCAGTTGCTTCTGTTTAAAAATGTAACTCAACACATAGAGGAAAAGCCATAAGTACAGAAATGTAACGATGGTCTGCTTCTGCAGCAGCCTGGGATCCCACGCTCCGTGCATAAATAGACGAGAAATCCCTTTTACTTTTCGCACCTCTTAAATAATGAGGGTGTTTTTGCCACAAGAAAACAGAAAGATCAAGATGAATACGTCTGAATCTATGAGTGAATCGGCAGTGACTGATTCCTAAAACTGTGCTGGTTAGCAAGTCTCCAAGTGCTAATATATGCATTTTGCCAACTTTCTATTTAACTAGTTCTCTGAGTAAAGTGATCCCATGTCACACTCCAGCTAGATCAGCTTGGTGTCTCAGACTACCCCAGGGTCACTCTACCCCATTCACATAATATCTTTTTTTTTTCTTCAATTTTAAACGTTCTTCAGTTTTAAACGTTGACCCAGTGCTGGACAAGCTTTGGGGTTTTGCTTCTGTTTGGTCATTGGTTTGTTTGTTTGTTTGAGACGGGGTCTCACTGTGTATACCACCTGGCTGGCCTTTAGCTCAGAGAGATTCCCCTGCCTCTACCCCCTAGGGGTTGGTACCTTCAGACCTGGTTAAGTTTGGTTTTGTTTCCTTGTCTGCTTCTTCTCCACTGGCTATGGAAGATTGCCTGGCCTCCATCTGATGCAGATTCCTGCTGCATTAGACATCAGCTCTGGCTGACTGACATCAGCTCCTGTCCATCTCAGCCAAGTGTCAAAACCAGGTCTGTCACCTTTTCCTTTGTCTGTGGGACATGCACTGGCTGATCTGAGAGTTGCTACTGCTGGTCAAGGTGGGGACACAGAAGGTAAACATGACCGATGAGAATACACTCAGCCTCCTGCTCTAATCTTCCTTTGTCAGGGAGGCCTCGGCATTTGAGTTATGGTCAGGCCTTTGAGGTCTCCCTTCCTTCCTATTGCAACAGAAAAGGAAGGAATTCTCCTGTGCTGTTCACCTCTGCTACCGACCCTGCTTCTTATAAGTTGTTTTAAGTGGCTAAGATAGCATTGTGCACATGTTTGAATCCTTGCTTTCTTCTTTAAAAAGAAGATATGTTCTTTCTTACTGAAATACTGTGGAACTGGAGACACAGTGTGCACTCTACGGCATACTGCAGTCAGCAAACAAGCCACAGCCATGATCTGGGTCCCCATACACCCATCCATTCATCCATCCATCCATCCATCTGCCTTGCTACCCAGTCACCAACAGGTACAGATGTAAGGTCAGAGGTGGGCAACAAACCTGGAAGGAGATCATTCTCTGGTCACACCTCCACTACTCACTTCTCTAGGCATTAAAACCAAAAGCTAGGAAGCTGGGACCACAGGAAGAAAACAATGTGTGGGTCTCGGGCAGAACAGGAAGCAGGGAAATGACAGAACTCTTATTTACTTTATTTGAAAAGAAATAAGACTCAAAAAAAAAAAAACCCACTAAACTCATAGCTTCTCTAAGTATTAAAAAAGTTATTCATGTCTTGAATGCAAAAGCCAATTAAGTTGAATATAATAAAATATTGCAACCACAATAATGTCCTTCCAGTCTCCTTTGTTACATTTCTGAGTGGGTCTCTTAGTTTGAAGAGGCCTAGTTAACCTTTAGTTCAAACTGGCAAACCGCATGTGTAGGAATGTTCCCTATAACTGGTTACTTGAGTCAGAGCCTATTAAAATACCAGGAAGTCCAATGCAGTATCATACCTTGCACACATGGCTCGTCTCATATTCACATGCAGGACTCGTCCCTTGAAGCAAGACCCTCCAGCTAGACCAGGAGTGGTGTCACCCACATCTGCTTCCCCGACCCTCTCCCTTGTCCGAGGCTGCCTCGTTACTGAACCCACGAGTTGTTTGTAATGCTGCTCAATGTTACCCTCTCGCATGCTTCTAGTCCCCAACAATGGCCATGCTGTTTCCCAGCTTGGAAAATTAACATGATCATCGCCATCGCCCTGGCGGTCATGTTCCGCTCTGGGTGGCCAACAGAAGGCGGTGCATAGAGCCGCCTTTGTTGGGAGGAAAATGCTCTCTCTGAAGCTTATGGTGACACTGAAGTTGTTTTGTACTACATACTGTTCCTGGCTCAAACACATGCAAAAGACAGCAAACTCCTGGAGGAGTGTGGAGGACACAGAAAGGAGGGACAGTCTGGCCAGGAAGGTTACAGAATGCAAACGCACCCTGTGTTTGGAATTGCTTTTCCATTTCATTGCATGCGTGTGGGTGTTTTGCCTCATGTATGTCTGTGTACCACATATGTGCCTGGTGCTGTTATAACCCCCGAATTACTGATACTAGAGAGACTTCAGTGTTGTGTACAGACTGTTTGCCTCTGCGTTCCCGCTCCCTCCAGCCCAAGGCAAGCACCATATGCAGACAGCTGGTTTCTGTGCTGCATCCTCCTGCAGCAGCCTGGGGCTCCCTCCGCTTCCCTGGCTGCTCCCCTATCATTAGAATGGCACTACCCATAAAACTCCCCCTTAATGAGGACATTCTGAGGAGACAGTGTGAGACATCCTCCTCACCTTTGCGGTTCCAAAAACCAACGCTCCTTCTGATAAGCAGCAGAACTCTCTAGGTGCCAGTCCTTGAGACCTTAGAGAAATAACAAGCTCAAGGGAGACTTGGGCCTCGAGTTTAAATCATGGAGAAAAGGTAATCAGAGGTTGGGTCACAGACAGTTATGACGGCCATGAAATTAGTCCCTGAACAGACACCCACTTACCATCCCCACTCTGGGCTTCAGTTCCATCCCACCAAATGATTACAGCCCTCCACCCCCCTTTTCTGTGAACGTTCAGGGGATTCCTAACTATACTGTCTATAAATCCAGTGTTTTTCTGGACTCAGGGTCACTTGCCAGCATTCACTCGGTGAGCGAGAGAGTTTGAACTTGAAACTATAAAAAACTCTTTTGCAAATTGCAGCAGATTTCGCAATTCTTGGGCTGGTCTGGGTTTCCCGTGGACTCAGGGCACAACAGTGCCCTCAGAGACCAGAAGAGGGTATTAGACTGGAGTCAGAGATGGTTGAGTCACCATGGAAGTGCTGGGAATTGAACCCGAGTCCTTGGTTCAGCCAAAAGAGCCAGTGCTCTTAACTACTACTCCAGGGCTCCAGCCCTGTGTTCTGAGTTTTGGCATATGGTCTTTTGAACTTACCTAAAACTCCAAATTAACTAGTTTTTAAACTCACATCTCTGTCTCTCTATCTCTCTGTCTGTCTTTGTCTCTTTCTTTCTTTCTTTCTTTCTTTCTTTCTTTCTTTCTTTCTTTCTCTCACAATTACTAAAAATACATTTTCAAAATGAAATAAGTGGACAGCTTGGCGTGGGTTACTTATGTACTAATATAATTAGCTTGGCAGTGGATTTCATGAAAAGTAACATCCCTAGACAAACGGGTCTCATCATACATAAAACAATGTTGATGTACTGTGCTTTCCTGGGTTAAAACAAAAAAAGCAAACAATGACTACTATTATATCTGATAATTTTTTTCTAGGAAGGTAGAGAAATATTCAGCTCAAATTCTCTGTAGCTCAAACTCAGTCAATTTAGGGTTATGGTTAAAAACAAAACAAAACAAAACAAAACAACAACAACAAAACCACCCACAGCTTAACAGAGCAAACCACACAGTAGATTTAACACAGCCAATAAGAGTCTCTTAAGGGCAGGAACAAGCTGGAGACAGCTGACACCAGACAGTGTAAACAGGTACAGTAGATCTAACTCTCAATACCCGTTTATCAGGAGCTGAGGTCATGGCTCAATGCAGCAGATATTTGCCTGGCAGAGATGAGGTCTGGAGTCCACATCCCAGAACCCACATAAAAGCCAGGCCGATGTGACAGAGCTCCCATAGTCCCAGTGCCAGGGCATCCTTAAGGATATCCTCAGGGCAAGCTGGGTAACTAGACCAGCCGGAATTGGCATGCTCTGGGTTCAGCAAGAAAACCCACCTAAACCAATAAAATGGAGGAATTCAGGAAGACGATCGGCATCAACTTCAGCCCTCTGCATGCATATATATGTGTACGCAATGACATGTGAACATGCGAACACACAAAATAAACAGCTTTTTAAATCTCCGATCTCTGGGAGCTGAAAGCTGTCTCTCTCCCTCTCCCTTTCAGACACTAAAGTGAGTCCCTTTAGCACCAGACGTTCAGCACAGCCTGTGTGTGTGAGCTGAGCCGCAGCTGTGACTCTGTCCCTGCTGGCAAGGCAGGGAACCATGACTCATAATGGTTCTCTCAAGCATGGGGTGGTCAGTCAGACAGTGGGGACTACTGCAACGGCCCCTCCTTCCTGTGCGCATGCCCAATGCTGTAATGTCTGGGACAGCACACATCAAACACGAAGTGGTGCTTATAAAATGTGACCCCCTGACAGATCTATTTCAGATACCAGACAGCATAAGCGGAATGCGGGTTTTGAAAACATTTTCTATGTCAAATTATAGGAAGATTAAGCTTAAGTTCAGAAACAACTTTTTTTTTCTTCTTCTTCAAAAATCACCCTCATTTTGGGGTTCTTTTAGGCAACAAAAAAAATGCACATTTTTTTTCTGTGTTTTCGTGGACTTTTGTGTTTTTATGATTTCTTTCTAGTTTCTATTTGTTTCCTTCATTGTGGTCTTACTCAGGGTCTGACAGACACTCTGAACACAGTGTATAGGGTTTTCCTGACTACTGGGTCAGTATTGTAATGTCAGGAAATCACAGTGGTAATGTCTTAACAATAACAAAATTCACTACGCTCTCTAAGATGACTGTGTTGTTATAGAAAAGAACAGCAGGTGTTGTACTGCCATAAGGTTACAGGATCTGCATTTGGCTATCGCTCTCTTCAGTCCCGGCACGTTATTCTGGACTTCTGGCAATCTTTTCCATAGGAGTGAGTCATCCGTCTTCTATAACCTCAAACAGGATCCTGTTACATCACGCTGATTTCTAATAAAAGGAGATGTTAGAGTTTCCATTTCTGGTCCACGTTTCGCAACTGAACTGAAGGAAAGACCTTGGCACTGACATTTGGTGGGGGGGGGGGGGTCCCTGTGCATTTCTGAAACTTACTGAATGGAGAGTTAACGGTATACTTAGGTGACGTGCATTCATCTCTTTAGATCCGGAAACTATGCAGGGAATTTTGGGACTCAATCATAGAGCCTACAGATACATTAGGCAAGCGTTCTACCTCTGAGCTGCACCCTCAGCCCTGGTGTTTTAAAGTCAACAAGTCATCTCGAAGCATTGCTAAAGCTCACATGGACCACACTGTGTGGCTAAGTTTTTATTGTCAACTTGACACTGCCTAATGCGACCTGGTAAGAGGGAAACCCTAACTGAAGAACTGCATCCATCAGACTGCCTTGTGGTCAGGTCTGTCTTGATTCCTGGCTCATGTGAGGAGGGCCCACCCCACTGTGGGCAGAACTATTCCTCAGAAGTCTTGGGATGTGTGTTGAAGTGAGCGAGAAGCAAGGCAGTGGGGAGGAGAAACAGTATTCTTCCACAGTCCTGCTTCAGGGCCTGCTTGAGCTCCTGCCCTGGCTTCCCTCAATGTCAGACTGTGACCTATAAGCGGAAATAAGCCCTTTTCCTCCCAGGTTCTTCCAGTCATAGTGTTTTATTACAGGAACAGAAAGCTCAGTAGACCACACAGATAATACTTTAAAAAAAAAAAAAAAAGACAGAAATTAGACTCATTTCCTGGGATATTCCTTTAAATTCAATGGGAAACTTTTAAGTAGGTGGCCAATATAGTCCAACTTGAGAAATAACAACAAAAGAGGCCGATAGCACTGGGAGGACAGAACGTGGCGTTTAGGAGGCTGGAGGGATGGCTCAGTGGTTAAGAGAACAAACTGCTCTTCTAGAGGACCCGAGTTCAGTTCTCAGCACTCATAGTGGGGGCTCGGGACCACCTGGAACGTCAGCTCTGTGAAGCAAAATCATGGTTCCTGCTGTTGTCCTTCACCCTGAGCTACTTTAGAGTGAGCATCGCGGCAGCCAGGACACACGAAACATGCAATGCGTGCACTCACTAGGTCCTCCCGTCCAGTATGGCAGTTAATAAGCACCTATGAGCACCAAGTCTTTGGCATGCGATTGGTCCAATTTGAACACTTAATCAAAAAATAAATAAAATCTCACTTTATTTATTGTTCATTAGGCAATAGATTTTATGATTTGAGTTACATAAAATATTTTGCTTAAATTATTTTCAGTTGCTTTTACTTTTCAAATGTGGCTACTGGAGACTTAAAACCACGGATGTAATTTACATTTTTCCTGGATAAGCTAGGCGAGGAGTCAGTGCTATAAAATTAGAAGAAATATTCATTATAGAATATGAAAAGATGTTATTTAAAAAAAAATAAGCAAAAACCGAGGCATGCTGGCACATGCTATATCCTTATATTCTCAGCATTTGAAAGGATTAGGCCAACCTGAGCTCCATAGCAAGAGAGCACATTAAAAAAAAAATCATAAAGATAAGATGGTGATTTAAAGAGCTCAAAACAGGAAATGAGTGGGACACTCCCGGTCAGATACACCAATATTTACACAGAGAGATCAGGAGATCTCTAGGTGAGGGGTATTCCCAAAGAAAGCCTTTCTCCTGCGACACCAGACTGTCGGGCTGGGAGCAAGTCAGAACAAATCCTAAAGACCCTCCTATCGGAACCCTCCTCCACCTGTCTGCAGAGCAAACAGAAATCCTACGCACAAGGCCAAAGGTTACCAATCTGCAGTGCACAAGAAGGAATCTGGTGACCGTATCTGTAAGAATGCCAGGGCTGTCAATACATTTGAACATTAATGAACATTTGTTAGACTGAGGTAAAGGGTGGCATTTTCCAGGAAACTGGATTACTGACAGGAAGCCCAGAGAGAACACCTGCCCACCCTTAGGCTGGGCTTTTCCTTAGCTGCTGGAAACCGGGTAAGAAAGTGAACAGCCCCTGCCTGCCTCGGCTCGCCCTGCTGTCACATCTGTCATCTGAGGACCAGAAGTGGATGTTGAAAGACACCTTCCTTGGCATTTACAGTGTGCTTTCTCTCTAAGGGAAAGTAGAAGCGGCCATATGCATATGGTGGGCACAGCCCCTCCACTTCCAGGGTGACACAGGGTAACAGCAGCGGCCCTACAGGTCACCTGTGTTATGTCACCGTCAGGGAGGAAGAAGGGCCTTTTTTCACTCTGTTCCTGCACTCTCCTAAATGATCTACAAATACAGAATACATCTACAAATAAATGATGTACAAATACAGAACTTGCTTTGTAGACCAGGCTGGTCTTCAGTTCACAATCTGCCTGCCTCTACCTCCCGAGTGTTGGGATTAAAGGTGCACACCGTCACCACAGCCACCAGCGGCAGCCTTAAGGTCTGTTTTTAAAAAATGCCCTAGATTTGAACTTGCTAGTTTTTTTATAAGTGACACACCTAAGTCAGATTCAGAAAACTTAAGAGGAACAAGGGGCAATGATATTTTTTTCAATCTTAGAAAAGTGTTTCCTTTTTATTAGTCACAAGACTCGGGGAACATTATTTTTGCATTCATGGGAGGGCGATGGTGGGGAGGTGAGAGAGGTCTCACACCATCGCCCAGAATGTCCTGGAACTCACTATGTAGTCCAGACTAGCCTTGAACTCACAGCAATCCTCCTGCCATAACCCCCCAGTTTCTGAGACTACAGTCATGAGCTGTCACACACATTCTCGAAGGTTTAAAAGCTCATAAGGATGCAGGGAAACAGAGCTGTTCTTAGGGGTACACAGCAGGCGCTCTTTTAACATATCATGGCGTCTCAGAATGGCTTCTTTAAAAAATGATCAACCCTAGGCCTCCTGCGGCCAGCAGGTCCATGGGAAATAGTGAAAAGAGGTGGGGAGGCAGCCCCCACAGGAGATGGTGATTTCACTTTAAGAATACGCTGGAACAACCTCCTGTGCCATCTGGTGCCATCCGTGTGAACTGTGACATGCCCTTCCCTTTGGTTAATCGTCCAAAGTCAGAGAGCTCAAAGTCTTCTGGAAGTGGCAAGCCGGGCCTCCTCCTCTTCCTTACTGGTTTGACCATGTCTCCGGTCAGCTTTCTCAGGAATGACGAGACTAGCCTCACTGCCCAGGGCCACCCTTCCAATTTGCAAAGGAAACTTCTTTTTAATTCTGTGGAAAATTTTTTCTCCTATGTCAAGTTCAACATAAAAAATGTGCTGCTTCAGGCCGGGCAATCTGACGTCCCAGGGCTCTGTAATTCCAACAGTTCTATCTGCTGCTCCTGTGTCTGGGAGATGAAGGCATCTTTAATGTCATCTGTCACACGGCAGCTGAGGGGCACAGAAATGACCAGAAGCTGGAGGCGATGGCTCCTATCATTTCTTGACTCTTAAAGAAGCGTTTCAGAGTAACCTTAGACTTCTCCACGTCGTCTTCCGCCACCTCGGCCGAAAGCTCCGAAACTGACCGGTAGTGTACAGTAGGCGGGATGGGTCATCAGAGAAGCCTCCTTTGGCCAGGGCAAGGTAGAAATGTGTGCCAGTGATGACCACCAGATGTTTTTGGACTTCAGGGCTCGCAGGCAAGATGGAAAGACCTGTTGGAGGCTTGTTATCCCTTCCTGTGGATGATTTTTTCCTTACCTGCTTTTCATTCAAATCGCACACACTGACAGGCTGGCTGGCTCTTCCTCGAGGGGCAAGGATTTGTTCTCTAGCTGCGTGCTTCCTAGATTCTCCGGAGGGGTTCTCAGGGACACCGGGAGGCTGCTTACCAGCTCCGCTCCAGCCATCAGCCTCATGAGAATAGTACTGAATGCATAAAGAGCCTTTTTCTTTTCTGGATTTCCAACATTGGCCAGCGCTACGAAGCAAGTGGCACGCTGCAAGTCTTCTTGTTTCCAAAATGGTTTCTAGTGTGGGAAGTCTCTCGTTATACGAATTTTTCAAAGCAACAAAATGATACCTTGTTTTCAAGCTTGGGCAAGTCTGGAGACCAAAGCAGAGACTCTCTCTCTCTCTCTCTCTCTCTCTCTCTCTTGCTCTCTCTCTTGCTCTCTCTCGCTCTCTCTCTCTTTTGTATCTAGTTCTCAAGAAGAATTCCCAAAGTTCCCCTACATACTTGGGTATTGGGGACATGAGCAAGACATCAACACCCTTAAACTGGGATGCCGAACACAGCCTTGTTCTCAGGGAAGGCGAATCCTTGGGATGAAAAGTGTACCCTAAGGACTCTGTCCTACTGAGGTGTACAATCTGCAGCCCCCATCTTCCAGTGAAGACGATGCCTTTTCCATCCAGGTAAGTGATGTTTTCAGTGTAATTCATACCCATCAGCATCCTGGGACTATTTTTTACTGTTTCCTGGTCATCGGCACCAAGCACGAATGTCTGAATAGGAGCTTGCTTGTTGCCAGTCTTAAATTCCTCCCACTCCACATCTTGGGTAGAGCATATATATATATATATATATATATATATATATATGTGTGTGTGTGTGTGTGTGTGTGTTCCCGCTTATCTTTTCAATTGTCTGAATTCTATTCAATAAAACATCAAGCTTTTTCTTCAACATCTCCACAAGCCAGGAGATGCAGTGGTTCTGAGCTGGCGGTAATGACAGCCTGTGCTGGGTCAGCCACCCAAAGCTAGGAACACGAATGAGCACTCGAGGTTGCAACGCCGGTGATTTTGTTTTTATAGTCCTTGATAGGACGTATACAAGCATACAACTCAGTGCAACTAAGAGATGCCTTTTTTTAAAAAAGAAGGGAAAAGTGTAAAATTAAAAAAAAAATAGACACAATGTACAGCTATGGGGAGAGTGTTTCAGGCATGAAATTGGAAGGAAAAAAAAAAGTAAAGATAGATGAAGGTCACCTGGTATGTATAATATATGCCTTATCCATATATGTGTGGTTATGTGAGGGAGGCAGGATGAGCTGCCTGGAACTGGGACCATCTTCCTGAGTTGGTGGGACTCTGCCCAGAATCCCTACACAATCAAAGCATTTCTAGGAAAAGCCACCTGCTGAGCAGCTGCTGAGTGCTTTCACCTTCCAGTGGCTTCTTAACTCCAGCAGAGGGGACAGTCACAGCGCTGACTTAAGGACAAAAGAGAAACTCCAGGAGGCAAGAAAGCTACGTGAGTCAAGGAGGGGAATTCCTGATACTGCCTGAAGATTGCTGGTCTATAAATGCTCCTCAGACTCCTCAGGTTCAGCCTTCCTGCCTGCCGTTGCTCTCTGCAAAGAGAGATCTCCAAAGCCCAGGCAGAGAGCTGCAGCGGCTGCTGAGATGAACAGGAAGGTCACAGCCATAGCCCTGGCTGCAATATCTGGGCCACAGCTGCTCAAGGTATTTGGTGCCCGTAGCTTCTGAGTCTGTCTGTTCCTTGTGTTACTTTTCAAATATCTTTTTCTCTAAAATATACAGTTTTAAAAATTTACTTTATTTCACATATTAGAAGTTCTAAGGGGAGGGTATAGGGAACTTTCGGGATAGCATTTGAAATGTATATAAAGAAAATATCTAATAAAAAATAAATAATTAAAAAAAGAAGTTCTAGCAATGGCGCAGCAAATGTTGGAAATCCTTAAAGAAAATGATCAGTTTATGGATTCATTTTCTTTCTTTCCTTCTTCCTTCCTTCCTTCCTTCCTTTCTTTCTTTCTTTCTTTCTTTCTTTCTTTCTTTCTTTCTTTCTCTCTCTCTCTCTTTCTTTCTCTCTTTCTCTCTCTCTTCCTCTCTTCCTCTCTTCCTCTCTTTCTCTCTTTCTCTCTTTCTCTCTTTCTTTCTTTCTTGGTTTTTTTCAAGACAGGGTTTCTCTGTGTAGCCCTGGCTGTCCTGGAACTCACTCTGTAGACCAGGCTGGCCTCAAACTCAGAAATCCGCCTGCCTCTGCCTCCCAAGTGCTGGGATAAAAGGCGTGCACCACCACACCTGGCGATTTGTATTTCAAATAAACCACAGATATTATGGTCAGAGCAACTTACAAATATTAGGCAGTAAACAATGCCATTGTATTCCTCCACAGTTGTTAGTACTGGGATTAAAGGCGTGCGCCACCCCTGCCCAATTTCTTCATTTTCTGACAATTATCCAGTCCTCAATGCCTGTTCAGAGAATCTTATGTGGGATTATGCTGGTATTCTGAAAAAATTAATGTTTTAACCAGGAGACTGCTAATTTGTTATGACCAATACTTTCAGAATAGAGAAAAGGAAATTTCTCTCTGGGGCAATGGTCATAAAAATGTCATACGTGCTTGATCAATATGTCACTTGAGGGCAAGAGTGACTTAAAGGTAGTGTGGATACTGACAATGCTCCACAAGCTCTTCCCAAAGAATATTGTTTCTAAATAGAAGCATTATTCACATGTCCCATGACTGAACCTGGAAGTGTTTCTCCTGTGAGCTGATGGTTCTTACACGATTATCACAGCAGACCTGGGCTAAGCCAGATATGAAGTTAATGTGACAAGCCAAGCCATTATTACAACTCTTGCTGCTCTTATGAAATAATGAACCTTTGAGGTTTCCCTGGGAGCATCTGGAAGCTTTAAAGACAGTTTCAGCTGTGGGAGACAACATGATTCATAATACTTAGTCTTAATCTAGAATTTGAACTGGGAAGACAAAGATCAAAGAAATTATCAACTATTTGCTCATTTAGTAAAGAACAGATCACCAGCGACTGTGAAAGACGCTTGTATACCCATTCCACCAGTCATAAAATAATTCCAAATAAATAGCCACTTTGTTCTCTGGGTTGCTGTATACTGTGTAGGTGTTATTTAAAGTAATCAAGAGCCGGTCTCATAGCATACTCATACTGTAATATAACTTCAGCACTTAGGAGGGTGAGCTGAGTGAGGTAGGATAATGCCAAGATGGGGGGAGGGGGCTGCTTTGTAGTGAGTGCTTCAAGTTCAAGGTCATCCTGGGCTTTGTGGTGAGTTGGAGGCAAACCTGGTCCAAATAGCAAGTGAGTCCTGTCTGCAACCTAAATTAAATAATTAACAAAAATTAAGGAAGGAAATCATCAAGGATACAGCAAATTAGCCTAATGCAGAGAGATTCAAAAACTTAATTTCAGTCTGCACAGTTGAGATTAACAAATGCGTCTGCCATCCACTTCACAGCCCTGACTAACCAACACTGTGGTCTGTCCCAGGCTTCCTTATGTTCAAACAGGGGCGCTGTCTTTGCATCGGCCCCGGGATGAAAGCCGTCAAAATGGCAGAGATCGAGAAAGCTTCTGTAATTTACCCGAGTAACGGCTGCGACAAAGTTGAAGTGATGTATGTGCTGGAGGTGACAATGGTATGGGTGCTTTTGTTTGGTTGATGTTTTCCCACCAAAGTTTAAGACTCTTTTGTGTCTCCCTTACCAGTGTTACTATGAAGGCTCATAAACGACAAAGGTGCCTGGACCCCAGATCCAAGCAAGCTCGCCTCATAATGCAGGTAGGTTGCCAGTCGGCCAGGTCGGAAAGTGCTTTACCCACGAGAGTGCTGGAACACAGAGAACAGGCGACTGCCGGAAGACCCCATTACCATCCTAACAGAAGCACCCAGTTAAGGGGTCCTGGGTTAAACCTGGCCACATCCTTACCCCTCCGCGTTGTTTTTACAGGTCAGCTCTTAATTACTGAGGAAACGAAACAACCCAGTAAGTAAAACTCTTCATTTTCTCATTACAGGCAATAGAAAAAAAGAATTTTTTAAGGCGTCAAAACATGTGACATCCTGGGAACGTCTGACTGTGAGCCCTCCAATAAGAACTCTGTGCCAGGAACCTGACCCTCTGCTGTCTTGGAACATGCAGCCACGTATTACCAGGCTGCAGAACTTTCTAGAAGGTCCGATACATCTAAACTGTTCTACTTGGCTATGAAAAATATTTGTCTCTAAAAGTCACGTGCACACTCCACGCTACCTTCTGTGGTTACAGTGGATGCATTGTTACTGCAATCCGGACCAGTGCTGGATTCAAAAGCATCTCTGTGTGTAGTAAAACATTCCTCAAAGAATTGTTCATGCAAATAAACATTCCTTTCCCCAAATATCACGAGGCACACGAACATCTAGGAAGACATTTCCACATTTTGTCTTGTTTGTTCATTTAAAAAGACTACGATTCATTTCTGCGTTGTAGAAACTAGTAAGAACACTACTGTTTGTTTCCTAGCTAGTCACACTGGCTTCCCCCTGAGGCCTTCTAAGGGGTTAAGATGTGTATTTCCTGTACGTCTGGTTTTATCAGTGACAATAACAAGGATAGATTTTTAAAATAAATTGGTTCTGTTCACCAAAGAAAAATGTTGAAAAAAAAATCTGTGCACCTCTTTCAGTCTGTTTCCTGTGAGTCTGCCTTTGAGAAAAATATATAAATATGTACTTTGTTCTTTTCCTTGGTCATACTGTGAATGAATGGTAGGGATGGCTGGCTCTGTCTCTCCTTGAAAAGAATAAGAATTGTGTTTCTCTAGTAAGCTATTATAACACTTATTAAATCATCAACAACTACATGCTCTCTGGACATTGAGATGCCTTTAGATTTTGTTTTGTTTTGTTTTGTTTTTTAGAGCTACACAAGTTTTTGTCAGAATTCTTTAGAAACATACACGCCTTTAATCCCAGCACTTGGGAGGCAGAGGCAGGCGGATCTCTGTGAGGTCCAGGCCAGACTGGTCTTTCAGAACAGTCAGGGCTACACAAAATTTTAAAATAGAAAGGAATATACTTTAGTGAGGAGGAGCTGAAGATGAGAAAAAAATATGATAAAAAGGTACTGTTAAAAATTTCAATAAAAAAAATTACCTAGGTGTGGTGGTATACACCTTAATTTCAGCACTTGAAAGGCAGAGGCAGGAGGATCTCTTGAGTTCAAGGCCAACCTGGTCTACAGACCAGGAGTTTCAGGACAGCCAGGGCTACACAGAGAAACCCTATCTTAAAGTAAAGAAAAAAAGAAATGCCCAAATAAAATAAAATAAAATAAAGAAAGGGAGGAAGGAAGGAAGAAAAGAAAAAGAAATGTACTTCGATAGTAGTCATAAAGGAATCTAATCAACTTCACTTAGGATTGAAGAGACTCTCCCTGGCTGCCCCACCCCAGCCCCTTTCACCTCTGTTAAATCTCTCCTATTGTGACTTTCTGAGCTGCGCCAAAAGGGGAAAGCAAAGGGAGATTTCCTGCCAAGCACAGCAAAGCCCCAGCCAGGCTGTGTGTACTCAGACTTTGCACCTCAGAGAGGGCACAGCGACTGTCATGGAGAAACCTGAAATAGCAGCTGTGACAGACACGCTTGCCAGTGTCTCCCTGACGCCTGACTTGACTCCGCCGGGTCCTTTCTACACAGCTCCCTTAAGTGAGTGTCCATAGCTGTGTAAATGAGACACCTGAATCTGGAGTCACCAAAACAAATGAACAAACAAACAACCTGACAACAGTACAGGATCTCTGGATCCACAACCAAAGCTCAGTTCAAAAATCAACACATAAGGCCAGGGTGTGTGCAGCTGTGTTTGCCCAAGCTTCATTACAGAACATCACGACCACCTTAGTTCTGAGCACATCCTATGTACACTGTTCTGTGCATGCCATGATACAGGAAACGCAATGAATGAAATGCAGTGAATGAACCCTGACTGAAGCACTCACACTGGAGACCACCGCACATGCAACAAACCGAAGTGGTTTTTTCCTGGGCCTTCGAGGATACTTGCTTTTACAGAAATATAATTGTTTAGTTACGAACAAAAAGGCTTTTCGTATTTTCTACTGTCAGCTCTCAGGATGTGAAATATCAAATTAGTGCATCCTTGAGTTGGATTGTATTAGGACCTTTGTGTTGTTGTTGTTGTTTTTAAACTACTCTTAAAGGACTGAGAATATAACTAATTAATAAACGTAAATACTTATGATGTCAGCACAGTCTTTGGATTCTAAATAATACCCACTTACAAAACTGGTGTCTTTCTGGAAGGGGGAGAGTAGGTGCTTCCTCTTGTCTTAGTCACTAATTCTTCCTTCAAGACAGCGGTAACTGGGCTGGGCAGGTCTGAAGTCATGATGTGACTTTCAACTTCAGTTTTGTGTAAGTACCAAAAAGAGAGTTTCTTCTGGAAGATGCCTACGGCAGGACAGTAAAATGCCCTACAGGAGCTGTCCAAAATTATAGCATCAAAAATGACTGTACCTCATCTCTTCAGCCCGCGGCTGTCTCAGGAGCTGCGGGAGCTGTCCGCGGTGGTGCACTACCTTCCCCGGCTCAGTGGGAGCTGCCCCTCAGGAGCTGTCCACTGTGGCGACACCTTCTTTCCTGCCTCACCCTACAGCTTTCGTGAAACACCACGCAGGAGCTGTCCACACTGGCAGCACCTCCTCTCCAGCCTCCCCGAACCCCAGCAGCCCCTCAGCAAAAGCCAGCTGAAGCAGAGAAGGACTTCCCACCCTAACCCTGGGGCCGCATGCGGGGGGGGGGGGGGGGAGGGTGAAAAAAAGCCACCAATCCCTGAGCAGGAAACCCACCAATCCCTGAGTTCCTCAAACTCAAGACTTGAAATCCCACCAGTCCTCACTCTGGAAACCTCTGCCCTGAGAAGCTCCACCCCCTCAGAACCCCTATATAAGCACGGCCTTTTTGTCCTGTTGTCCACTCCTGGGAGCAGAGGACAGCTATCCCTGGATTCGTTCTTCCACACCCTGGACCCTCCAATTAATCTCTTTTATGAGATTTCTTGCCTGGTGTGACTCACTCGCCTAAAGAAGCTGAGAAGAAAAGAAGCAAAGAAGAGAAGTGGATCAGGGCTGAGGGTCCTGGGTGCCTCAGCTCAGCTGGGGATGCCCCCCTGGAAGCTGCAGCACCTCTGCTGAGGAGCCTTCGTCTCAGAGCTCCCGTGTCTCAGGATGCCCTTCCACTGGGACATCGTCTTCCCTCAGAGATGGTTCCTGGGCTTCCAAGTCCCAAGATACCCTTCCATCTGAAGAAAAACACAGCCACTCTCTACAAACTGATAGCACCGCCCCATTCCCGAAGACAACACCCACACAATCCACTGAACATGGAGAAGGAAAACTGGTGCCTACATAAACCTTCACCCCTATGTCCTAGTGTCTTTGGTATGGGAAGGTAATCTGCAGGCTACCATGAGAAAAACATAAACACTAATCCAGCCACAAAAACCTCTGATCTACAATGATGTCCTGCCTGCAAAATATGCTAGGGCAATGGTGGCACAAAGCTTGTGAAGTAACCAACCAATGTCTGATATGATTTAGGGACCACTTCACAAGAAGGAACCCATACCCAATACTTCTTGGGTGACTAAGATAGCCCAGAGAGCGGGGGTAAAGCCAAACACTACTGGTCTGCTAAGGGAACATAGCAATAAATTAACTCCTAACAACGTTCAGCTATACTCATAAACTGGTGCTTGCTCAGCCAGCATCAGCGAAGCTACCTCCAGCTGCAGATGGGAACAAATGTAGAGACTCACAGCCAGACAATATGCAGAGAGTGCCAGACCTTGGAACACGGAGCTCTAAATAGGACATCTGCATCAAATCTCCCCACCTCGGAGCTCAGGGAACCCTGGAAAGGCAGACAGAAAGGTTGTAAGAGTCAGAAGGTATGGAGGACACCAGAGGAGAACACGGGTCTCTACACCAACTGAGCAAACCTCACAGGAACTCAACAGACCCTGAAGCAGCAGGCACAGGGCAGACGCACACAGGCCTGCAGCAGGCCCTCTGTGCATGCACTACAGCTCTTGTGGTTGCTTCCTTCTGTTAGGATGCCTTGTCCAGCCTCGATGTGATGGCTTTTGTAGTGTCTTACTGTATTTTATTTTGTCGTGTTTGATTGTTATCTCTTAGAAGCCTGTTCTTTTCTAATGAAACAGAAAGAGAGTGAGAGAGGAGGGGAAGGAATAGGAGAGTAGAGGAAGGGTTTGGAAAGTGTAATCAGGATTTATTTATGATAAAAGAATATTTTTACTAAAAGGGGAGCAAACAAAGGGCTTGAGCTAAGTTAATATGAGGAGAGAGGAAATCCACACGGCAGAAGCAGAACACAACACTCCCCAGGCCACGATGAGGAAGCCAGGAGGGCTTCGCTCTATCACATTATGGATTTATACCAAGTCTTCTTTAAAACACAACCATCAACTCCTACAAGGTATTTTGTTGTTGTTCACTGTTACCTGCTTATGAGTGGTTTTCATCTATAATATAATTAGTGTATGGATTATCAGCTTGATCTCTACGCAATGCTCAGAAGTTTGTTACTTTAACATTATAGTAAAAGATTTCTTGTTGAGAAACATATATCTTCTCAAATTCACAGCTGTATCTATCTTCTACTCTCCAGAAGTCCCTGTGGGACATGCACTCCCTTTGACCTTGGTCAGAATAAGAGGACTGCTTCTTCCTCAGTTTACACTTCTCAAGTTGAGAAGAGCCAATGTCCTGATTCATTGATCCACGTCATTGAGTCTTCCTTGCCAACAGAGGGGGACAGCAAAGCTAACACAGACAGACAGCACAGCAGTGTGCTCAAAGACTCTGGGACTTGACTGCCTAGGCTTAGGCTAGAATCTTGCTATGGAACATCGCTGAGCTGTTCAAAACAGTCTAAGACTTTAGTTAAATGAATAAATAAAATAGTACGGCCTCACACAGGTGAAAACATGCAGTAAATGTTGATTTTACTACATGATTTTTAATAAATTCAGTCACTTTGCCGACTGAAAATATCACCACCGCTTAATATCCAGGGTAGCGTCAGGAGCTTAGGTACTAGGAAGCCTTGGCTGGGTTCAGACTCACAGTGGCCCACCTTCCTCTGCCTTCCCAGTGCTGCGATTACATGTGCCACTTCATACAGCACTAGTTTTTACTGGACCTCTTGTATCCAGGCTGGATTGTCATTTTGCTTAGTGACCCTGTAAACTTATATCCCTAAGCCATGCATCTGCATGTGTTTGTAACATGAAGACTTGGTCACTCTCCACCCAAATTCAAGGTCATTAAAGAACATCTTTTTTTTTGCTACCCCATCTTCCAAATTTAACCCTATCCTGAGCTCTGGTTTTTAATGTGTGGACGACTGAATCAGTGGAAAGGGAAACTTAACTAAGCTGTTCTCTTTGGTTTGGTTTGGTTTGGTTTGGTTTGGTTTGGTTTTTCCAATACAGGGTTTCTCTGTACAATAGCCCCGGCTGTCCTGGAACTCATTCTTGTAGACAAGGCTGGCCTCGAACTCACAGAGATCCTCCTACCTCTGCCTCCGGAGTGCAGGGATTAAAGGTCTGTGCCACCACACCTGACTTGAAACTAAGTTCTTCAACTCTTATTTTCTTTCTAAGTGAGCCCTGAACTTTAAATACTAGCAAAATAAATGCAACAAAAGCCTTGAGGATATTTGAAAGAAAATAATGTATTTTTAAGTTATCATTTTCCTTCATTTCCACTTCCGCCTCCCCCCATGTAAACACCCCGTGCAGGGTTGGCAGGGACTGGAACATCAGCATAAAACTCGCTCTGGGCCATGAAGCACAAACACCATGCTGTGCCTACGACAAATGCACATGCCCAGACAAGACGCCATTTGGCTGGCTTTTGGCTTGCGGAACTTTGTCACAGGGGCAATTGTGAGCTGGTTAACACGGTACTATTTTAGTTGGTAGAATCTCAGATTCATCCACACTTGGTATAAATTATTTTTATATAACATCTTAAAATCATTTGCCTCCCATGTAGATGCCCACTCCCCGCACTCCCACCCCAGAACACTAGCTGCTAGTAATATCTAACTAGACTGGGTTAAATGTGTTACGTTAGAGTTTTCTTTGGAATTTTATCATCTGTAAGAATTTGTCTTTCTGTTCCCCTTTGTTTTAACCATCAGGACCCGCACACTCAAAGGGGTATCCTTGCTTATAAGTCCACTCTGTGCTAGTATTAATCCACAAGGTAAACTGACTTTCCAGTAAAACTCTTTCTTAGAGGTCTCCAGTTCTAGTGCTAATTTATCTACAGCCTGTGAACTCTGTATAAAAGCAAACAGATATCAGCAGTGTTAACTGCATCATCCAAGGAATCCCCCACTGCAAAAACAAACAAACAAACAAACAAACAAACAAACAAACAGAAGCTGGGGCCATGGCATAGCTCAGTGGTAGAGCATCTGCCCAAGCATGTCTAAGGTTCTGATTTGGATCTTCAGCACCAAAATAAAAACCAGTCACTGTATGGTCTAAAACAGTGACTCTCTGTGAGTTCAAGGCCAACCTGGTCTACAGAGTGAGGTCTGGGAGAGCCAGGGCAGCACAGAGAAACCCTGTCTGGAAGAAGAACAAAACAGTTTTCAACGTTCCTACTGCTGTGACCCTTTAATACAGTTCCTCGTGTTGTGCTGACCACCAACCATGAAGTTATTTTCATTGTTACTTCATCACTATAATTTTGCTACTGCCATCCATTGTAATATAACTTGCTGGTGTGGGGGTCTGGACCCCCAGGTTGAGAACCATTGGAATGAGCTCCACATCGGGCATTCCCAGACACGATTGTGTCTGCCACCCCTTTGCCAGCACCTCCTTTGCCCTGGGCTCAAGCTGGCAGGGAGTGAAGAGCTGATTGTGTCACCGGGAAGCATTGGAGCAGTCCACCCAGCCAGCGCCGAGTCAGAGCTGCGCAGGGGAAGTTGCTGACATAGGACATTGGACAGAGCGGTGCCCTGCAGCAACGAGGGGAATCCCGTCTGCGAGCTTCTGAAGCCTCTGCTTCTGAGCTTCTTCTAAGAGCTTTCGTTTCTCAGAAAGCCTTTGTGATGGCAGGGGGGGTCTGTGCTCACTCGCAGTTAAGAACAGGTTGCTTTTATTGGGTTTTATTTCTCTGGTCTGGTGCTGTAACCACGGGCCAAATCTATGAAGTGGAAACTGAAACTAACTTCTGTAACTCTCCCTCTCTTTCAAAGTTAACCCCCAACAGTGAATAAATACTAGCGAAGCAAATGTGCCAAAAAAAGCCTTGGGAATTGCTGAAAGAAAAAATATATTTTAAAAGTGATCATTTTTCTTTTTTTTTTTTTTTTTCCCATTCAACTACCCCCTGTAGGTCAGCAGCGGCTGGAACACTAACAGCAGGTTTCTTACTGATGTACAAACCACCCCTGCTCTGAAATGGTTTCCCATGTTGCTTACATCCATGAGGTTGATGCCCTGAGCAGGCGCCCATGCAAAACAAGAGAAGGAATCTTTGTCCTGCTTCTTGCCACCCACTCCAGTGAAGTCTGCATGACAGGCCTAACGGCTTGGACACAGTCTCGAGGCAAAGAGCTTTACGGACACTTAGCCTCCTGGAACCTTGGCATTCCCACAGCAAGAATGCTCCAAACCTGTCCCTGTGTTAGTCAGTGTATGGATCTGTGTGCTTTCTTTCATTATAGTTTTCTTATAGGTGCCTCCAAGAAATGATTTTACAAATACCTAAATCAGGTTGGACTTTACTCCCTGGCTTTTTACTCCCTGGCTTTCACCAATGTCCTAGGCAGTCCTTGAGCTGACCCTGGGCTTGGAATGTCGTAAGAATGTCATTCATCCAGACGAAATGCCCCAGTGTTGACAGTTAGTAATCAGGCATCTCACTGTGTCAGATAGGAGTTAGAAATCTCAGGGCAAGCTTAACAAGGTATACTTAGAATCTTCACTACAGGGCTGGTGAGATGGCTTAGTGGGTAAGAGCACCCGACTGCTCTTCCGAAGGTCAGGAGTTCAAATCCCAGCAACCACATGGTGGCTCACAACCATCCGATCACGAGATCTGACTCCCTCTTCTGGAGTGTCTGAAGACAGCTACAGTGTACTTACATATAATAAATAAATAAATAAATAAATCTTAAAAAAAAAAAAGAATCTTCACTACAGTCAGGTATGGCAGACTACATTGCATATTAGAAGAAAGTTGGTGAGTTCTTTTGACAAATGGAGATTCCCTACAGATATTTAAAAGAGCAGCCAAGTTACTCCCATATGCAAGAATTTACCATGGCCTAGGAAAAAGGAGGTTTGTGGTTTGAGGAGGAACTACAGTATTGCATTATTCATGAAAAGGTCTGTTTGAGCAGAACCCCCTGGTACAAGCTTTCATAAGGCTCATAGCATAGAATAGCATAAATTGTGATTAGGGTATGAAATCCTCACCTGGCCCCTGTCATTAGCTGTCTCTAGGCTGGACTGTTTTTATCTTAACTGTAAACATTGCCTGGTTCCTGCCAGTCTTTTGAAGGCATTTCTGTTTTGTGTCAGATAACTTCAATGTACCTTGGCTGTTGTGACACCTAACTTCTTTGTTTTCTTCTGTAATATTTAAGTCGGATGCTCACTTTGACAAAATTACATTCAGATACAACACTCCCTTGTGTCCATATTTGTTTGTCACTTTTTGCCGACTCCCTGCCCACCTGTACCAGGACTCTGATTCTCCTGGGGGCGAAAGGACAGACTGAGACCAGTCTGTAGCAGCTTCTGCTCTCAGCAGGCAGAACACATATTGCTACTTCACATGCCAGGCACTGGGACACGAATGTCTTGGATAGCCACCCCAGTTGTGGGACAGCCCACACCAGCAAGGAACAGACTTTTTAGTTTGCATCTTAGGGTGGGCATGGTGGCACAGGCCTTTAATCATAAGCATTGGGAGGCAGAGGCAGGTGGAAGGGTAACTCTGAGTTCAAGGCCAGCCTAATGTACATTGTGAGTTCCAGGACTCCCAGGGCTACATAGGAAGACCCTGTGTTGGAAAACCAAAATAGTAATAGTAATAATAATAATAATAAAAACAATTTGCCTTAATCAGATTTGCTTAGCATAATCAGCTCTCCAAAATCATGCTTACTGAGGATAATTGGGGACAATGGGTGTTCTGAGCCTGCAAAACTCAACTCCAGGTCCTACCCAGTGGTCACTACCTCATGTCACTCTTCCATGTTTCTAGACTGGCTGGTTGGTGTCCTCTGTATTTGTGTTTGTGTCTGTGAGTGTGTGTGTGTGTGTGTGTGTGTGTGTGTGTGTGTGTATGTGTGTATCTTGTGTGTGTCTGTGCGTGTGTTTGTGTCTCTGTGTGTGGTGTGTGTCTGTGCGTGTGTTTGTGTCTCTGTGTATGGTGTGTGTCTGTGGGGGGGGGGGAAGGCACTTCTGTCTTGCATATGCTTCCCCTCCTGGTCATTTGTTTAAGCACACCTCACTCTTCTGTTTCGTTTGTCTTTGAGATGGGCTCTCTACATAGCCCTGGCTGTCCTGGAACTCACTATGTAGACCAGTCCAGTCTTGAACTCAAAGAGATCTAGCTGTCTCCACCTCCCAAGTACTAGGACTAAAGGTGTGTGCTATCACGTGCAGTCCGTAAGCACACTTCACTCTTGAGTGTGTGTGTGTGTGTGTGTGTGAGAGAGAGAGAGAGAGAGAGAGAGAGAGAGAGAGAGAGAGAGGGAGAGGGGAGAGGGGAGAGGGGGAGAGAGAGAGAGAGAGAGAGAGAGAGAGAGAGGGAGAGAGAGAGAGGGCTTCTCTACGTAACCCTAGCTATCCTGAAACTCACTACATAGACCAAGCTGTCCGGGAATTCGGAGGTCTACCTGCCTCTGCCTCCCAAGTACTGGAATTACTCTTACGGCTTACTTTTCCTCAAGGGTCTTCAAAGCACTTCTGACCATAGGGAGCGGACTCTTAGGAAATTCCATATAGATTCTTTTATTTCAGTCATTTGACATTAACTTTATAGTCATAAATTTTGATATTTTTTTACAGATCTGAATATGTTTGAAGAAATGTTCATTTTTCTCCTAGCCACAAAAATTCCATGACATGTATACCATACTTGCCATAATCTGCTATAATTCAGTGCAAAATGGCCTGTTCTAGTCAAAGGGCTGCTTTCAAGTACGAGTGACTATTTACTGGATACAATGTATGTATACTACAGTAACTTTCATTTTAGCATGAAATTCTGTGTAAAACAAGTCCAATTTAAACCCCTTCTAGGTGTTTAGTTCCAGAAACACCAAAGAAACATCAAAGATAACTTCAGCCAAGCAGACACAGGCAAGTCTGGAGCCTGAACCAAGGATCTGCTCTTTGGAGCCACTGCATAACCAAGTGTTTGAGAGCGTGGGCTACAGAGATGGAGTTTCTGGATTCCTAGAGGGTTGAATGAGGGAAAACTCTTGACTAACAGATGCTTAACACTACGCAATAGTTACTAAACTCTTTTCTCCTCAGTAAGGGACTATATATCCACTTGCTAACTGTTTTTTCTTAACATCCTCAAATCTGTTTTTCCTTCACATCTTGACTGAGAACTTGTACAATAACAAAATAAAATAAAACTGTCACCATGTATCTTTCTTTATTGTTTAATGTAAAACTGCTCAGCACCTCTTTCCACTCTAAAATTCTGAGGTTCCTACAGCGCAGCGTCTATTCTGCAGAAGCAGGTTGGGAGAGACTGCTCATGGCGTCCTCTCACAGTAGCCTTCTCCCAGCAGAAGGTTGCAAAACGAAAGTCTCTTGGCTTGTCTCTGCCCCCATTCCCTTCTGTCTGTCCTTCCAGATTCCACGGCTGTCCCGTGATTTGCTCCCTTGAAAGCTTAGCTCTGTTCTAGTCCTTGGACTACATCAATGTGGATTTTGCTCTCTAGAAATTTCTATCTTTCCCAAGCAGCAACTCCCTTCCTGTTCTGGTGACAGCTCCTGTTTCCCAGTTCCCGTTGGTGGGTACAGGTTTCACTCTTGGCCTCTGTTGTCAAGTTTTGAACCGGTACACTCCAGGCTCCTGTCCCATTCCCAGGATGAGTCACCTCCATCCCCTTCATCACTGTCACCTCTATGCGAGATCTATGTAACCTCACCTACTCTTCCAGGTCCCAGGTATCTGCTGCCTTGGGTGCTGTGCAGAGTGACATCCACACTCACTTTCATCCTTGACCCTGTAACCACACACTCACAAAGAAGACAATCAAAGCATCCCTGAGAGAATCAGCACGGGGCAACAATTAGCTTTGCAATTCCTCTTGTAACTTGTAAACATTAGTGTGACACTTCCGGCTTCTGTTCTGAATGCCTGCTCTAACTGTTCACTAAGTTGTATAGACTTTGGATCTGGCTAAATTTGGCGTGTGATTTTTTTTTAAAGTTTATTCCAAGTATTTTATAATAAAGCATATGAAGTAAAAAGCAAAAATAAACAGTGTAAACACAACAAATGTAAAAACCATGGTTAGAACCTGACTTAGATATCAGTTCTGTGTTTTATTTATGAGAGAAGGAAGATGAGAATTAAAGCCATTTCCAGACTTATTCTGCAAGGCACTGCATCTGATTTCTCAAACAGCTCACGCTTTGGAAAGTGAAACTTACCTCACTCGTTAAAAATTAAAAGGAGCACAAGAGGGGAGAGGGAAATTCCAAGTTCATGGGTCACAATAAACACAAGCAATGCCCTCGGTTTACAGGGGACTTCCCTCGGGTTGCGGAGCCTTGCTGAGTCATCTCCAAAGTCAGCCAATCAGGACTCAGGGAGGGAAACTCTTTGCAGATAAATACTCCTCAGCAGCCGGCACTCGAGAAGCGCTTCATCCACCGCTGAGAGACATCCCGAGCCAACCTTCCGGAAGCCTCCCCATCAGCACCATGAACCCAAGTGCTGCCGTCATTTTCTGCCTCATCCTGCTGGGTCTGAGTGGGACTCAAGGTAAGGGACACCAAGGCCATTTAATTAACGAAGTCAGAAGTCAGACGATTAAGCTCAGTTCTAAACACAGCATGTATTTAAGCTTTAATGTGTGTACCTATAAAGAAGAGGGAAGCAGGAAGAAATCCCTTCAGCTTGCAGAGTTTATCATAGGCTGGTTGAAGTCAGAGAAAAATAGAATAAAAGCAAAGGAACGAAGAAGGGAAGAAAGGGAGAAAAGGAGGAGGGAGGAGGAAGAAGGAGGGAAGAGAGAGTCAGGAGAAAGGGCGAAAGAGTGGGATGGGGTAAGGCACGGATGCCTCCTTGCCTGAGCCTAACCAATACTGTGAGCAGTGCATAAATGCAGGATTTCGTAACTGACAAGTTGCAGATCTCTCTTTACCATGACCAAGATATTCAAACACTCAGCCCTATGATACGATGGGATGCGTCTCTCCACAGATCAGACAGGGTCTGCTAAACACTACCTCATCCATTTTAAGTGCCTAAAATGAAACCGTGTGCTGACCTTCCTGGCTCTCCCCCTCTCTTCCTGCAGGGATCCCTCTCGCAAGGACGGTCCGCTGCAACTGCATCCATATCGATGACGGGCCAGTGAGAATGAGGGCCATAGGGAAGCTTGAAATCATCCCTGCGAGCCTATCCTGCCCACGTGTTGAGATCATGTGAGTACAAGCCCACCTGCCGATAAACGTCCCTCCCGTAACCACACAGTAAATAAGTGAGGGAAACCAGGAAAGATAGGGACGGGTCTGTGACTCTAACTAAGGCACAGTGCCTGAACTCTGACATGGACCTGCAGGGCCATCAGCTCTGTTGGCCTGACGTTAATCTGAGTATCTCACTCTTATTTCTATAGTGCCACGATGAAAAAGAATGATGAGCAGAGATGTCTGAATCCGGAATCTAAGACCATCAAGAATTTAATGAAAGCGTTTAGCCAAAAAAGGTAGGTTTGATGTTGCTTTTTCAGGAAATGGTGGTCTGGGGAGCAGCGCCTGCCCTGGGCTTTGCTGTGGGGCATCTGCCCTAAACTCATGGCACCGGCATGTGCCTTTGTCTCTCCATTTACACAGACACTGAGGTGCCTTCTTAGGTCATACATTCCTAGTGTCTAGAAGTGGAGCAGTTATTATACCTGTCACGGGTAAAGCTGCCAAATGCCCACCCCCCCCCCACTTCCTCACTTAAAAAAAAAAAAAACAAAAAACACACAAACCCATTCTGTCCCCTCAACCCCCACCCACCCGTGACCCATGGAGATTGTGTAGCAGAGGAAAATGCACCAGGCCTTTTGCCCCAGGGTCTTTGGGTTCCCAAAGTGAAAGCAGAGTCTATTCCGCTCAATACAGTTTCCTCTTCCTACAGGTCTAAAAGGGCTCCTTAACTGGAGTGAAGCCACGCACACACCCCGGTGCTGCGATGGATGGACAGCAGAGAGCCTCTCTCCATCACTCCCCTTTACCCAGTGGATGGCTAGTCCTAATTGCCCTTGGTCTTCTGAAAGGTGACCAGCCGTGGTCACATCAGCTGCTACTCCTCCTGCAGGATGATGGTCAAGCCATGGTCCTGAGACAAAAGTAACTGCCGAAGCAAGAATTCTTTAAGGGCTGGTCTGAGTCCTCGCTCAAGTGGCTGGGATGGCTGTCCTAGCTCTGTACTGTAAGCTATGTGGAGGTGCGACGCCCTTCACCATGTGCCATGCCCAGGCTGCTCCCCACACCCTCCTTGTCCTCCCTAGCTCAGGCTCGTCAGTTCTAAGTTTACCTGAGCTCTTTTATTTCAGATGTAAGACTACAAATTTAAGTTTGTAAGGACGAACTTAACCACCATCTTCCCAAGGGGTTATCAAGATACTCAGAGGAACCTGAAAATGTATGTGTAAATACTATTTAATGAACGACTGTACAAAGTAGAATTCCTAATGTATTTTTTGTATGCTTTGCATTGTATATGGAAGAACTTGTGTCATCAAGTATGTATCAATGGGTAGTTAAAGTTTATTTTTAAAACCGTCCAATACCTTTTGTATTATGTAACATTCAAAAGACAATGTACTGTATTGAAAGTAGTAAGAGACCCAAAATGTAATAAAGTAATAATAACTGACATGAAATGGTCATGTGACTGAGAATTCTTTCAGAGATTTAGAGACTCAATGGCCTGAACAAGAAGTTGGGGTGGGTAGGAGACAAACAAGTCAGGAGAACTACCACACTACTTCTTGGTTTAGCCTCCTTCGAGGCTGATCGTGTAGGCTTCCTGTGACTGGTGAGGCAAAAAGGGAAAAGGCCTGAGTCTCAGTGGACCCTGTCCTGATGAGTTTTCACTGTCAACTCCACACAGCTGAGAGTCCCTGGGAAGAAGGTGGGCTTGTGTGGGTGAGCAGACTGGCCTGTGGCCATGTGTGGCTGATCGCCTTGACTGCTCCTCAGCCCACTCAGGGCAGTGCCACCCTGACCAGGTGGTCCTGGGTTACATAAGAAAACTAGTTGAGCATGAGCCAGGGGAAGCAAACCAGAGTGCTGGCCAGCAAGCAGCCTTCCTCCATGGTTTCTGCTCCAGCCTCCTGCCCCGGCTTCCTGCCCTTAGCAATAGACTGCTACCAGGAAATATGAGCTTACAAAAGTCCTTATGTTGCTTTGGGTCAGAGCATTGGTCACAGCAACAGAAAGAAAACCAGAACAGACTCCCAGATCCAAATTTCTCTAAGGCATCTCCACCATGATGCTGCATAGAAGACTGCACAGGAAGCGATCAATTCATTTCCCTCCTATCTCTGTGTCTTCTCCTCTATTTTATAGACTTGACTGTACCACCATCTACTCAGTTCCCCAGACAAGAAACCTCCATTACAACTTCTTCCTCACCTCCTCTGTCCAACGTGTGAACAAGGAGATCCTGCAACACAACTGTGTCAATTCTTAGCTTCAGGACTGTACGAAGAATTCCCATGGGGCTCAGCAGGTGCAGGCACCTGACAAAGTCTGAAGACCCTGAGTTCAGTCCCCAGGACCCGAGGACATAAATGTCCTCATACCTGCATCCCATGGGATGTGTGCACATTCCCTACCTCAACTCACTGCACGCGCGCGCGCGCGCACACACACACACACACACACACACACACAGAGTAAAAAATCTAAACAATTCTCACAGATAAAATCAGACCAGCAGTTGAAAAATAGTAAGAATTTCACAGAAGGTAAAAAAAAATAACAAAAAACAAAAAGCACAGCCCCTGATCCCTGATGGGAGAAGATGCTTGAGTTCGTTTCCCATGAAGGAAATGTGCACCCAGATCCCTAAAGACTTCATTTCATTAAGTTGGTAACCCTGACCGCAAGAAAATAGAGCCACGAGGAAGGGCCCTCCACAGTCAGTGGGAATGGGTAGCCACGACTTGTGTAGGAAACAGTCTGACACTAACTTAGGAAACTGGACACCTGCTCATGATCTAGTGATTCTGCTACCACAGGGTAATTCATCTCTTGCAAAGGAGCCACACGGCGATATTACATCAGCGCTGGCTGATCATCAGAGCCAGCGGGAAGAGTCTCCACTGAAGACACCAGACACTGCAATCGGGCTGGAAGCTTCCTCCTGCTGGCTAACCCGTCAGAGTGCTGGAGCATGCTGAGGCTGCTGGGGGAAGAAGAACCACAAGCAAAAGTCCCACCTAAGCAATACTATCAAGAGCAGGTAAGGTGTGCCCATTCATGCAATAGCTGCAGGTCTACTTGAGAATAACCAGACGCTCTCTGGTGGGATCTAAGGCCCACTCTGCAGGAGCAAATCATTGTCTGCTCCTGAGAACCCACTGGGAGACCCATGGCTGGGGATATTGAAGGGCCTAGGGGGACTATCTATGTCCATTTTTTGCTAAGTGGACATGATATGTCCATCAAATTGCCTCTTGGTAACTCTTTCTACCTGTGGATTGCTGCTGCTGTCAGGTTTACTGAGAAAAGCTGCTCTCTGCAGTTAGAAGCAGAAACTACAAGGGCTCATCTCTGAGTGAGAGTCAAGTACTCAGCCAGAGTGGGGACGGCAGGCAATCACATGTGTGCGCCAGCTCGCAGGAAACACTGTAGAAGAAAGGGCTGAAAGTGTCAGGGCAGCAAGGACTGGTGTGGAACACTGACTTCTGAGAGGGACGGCTCCATTGCACTCTTAAATGCACAGCAGCTACAACAACTGGCATGAAACCTGTACAAGAGCTCAGACACTGCAGTTCCCACCTGGAGGATTTATACTGTTACTGGTGAGGGGGAATTTCTTCAGTGGTATAGTGTGTGGACTGGATGGAGTCGTGAGTATATTGTGTACCATGAACACGGGCACAGCCATGCCTCAGACCCATGGGAACTTGCAAAGCCCTCCTGTGGTCTGGTTCACATGTTTATAACTGATTGAGCAGTGTGTGCAAGAACTAGGAAGCTCAGCTCCCTGCTCCTGAATGACCTGAGATTGTCCCCATACATACATAATAATATATGTTGAGTTTCAGGGATGCACAGTAAGAGACCACAGCCCACCTGATCCCAGCTTTTCTATATGCATGTCTGCCATGTCTTCATTTCCTTATTACCCTAGTCTGGTTTCCAGGACCAAGCTATGCAAGACATAGTGGTGCAGTCACTGGTCAGGTGCCTAGGTCCTCTAAACAACTCTAGTGCAACACACTGGGTCATTAAAACACACACACACACACACACACACACACACACACACACACACACACACAGGCACTAGTTGGGAAGAAAAGGAGTCTGAAAGAATAGGAAGAGTAGGGATTGAAGAGAGCACCAACTGCTCTTCCAGAGGTCCTGAGTTCAATTCCCAGCAACCACATGGCTCACAACCATCTGCAATGAGATCTGATGCCCTCTTCTGGTGTGTCTGAAGAGAGTGACAGTGTGCTCACATATATAAAATAAATAAACCTTTTTAAAAAATAAGATCTATCAATAAAGGACACTTTAATTTGAATTTTAAAAGAATAGGAAGAGTAAGAAAGGATAGAGGGTGAATATGAATATGATCAAAGCACGTTATGCTATATATGAGAATGTGGCAATGAAATCCATTATGGACAATTAAAATATATTAATGAAGATTTCTAAAGACTATTTAAACCAGCATTAACTAGCAATAGCACAAACCTGAAAACAATCCAGTGTCCATGAGGTGATAGCTGAGGTATGTTTACTCAGGGAAATGTATCAGTGAAAAGAAATCCCATTGAGTGAATCTCAGAAACAGTCCTGCACAAATCTTGGTGGGCATGGTGGCTGCACACACCTGTGATCACAGCTACTTGGGAGGCTGGGGCGAGAGAACTGAAAGTTCAAGATCAGCCTGACCAACTTAGTAAGATGCTATCTCCAGATATAGATGGTTGGATGCTATCTCCAGAGATAGATAGATAGATAGATAGATAGATAGATAGATAGATAGATAGATAGATAGACGGACCGACAGACCGACAGACAGACAGACAATGTGATGGTTTCTATATGCTCTGCCCCGAGAATGGCACTATTAGAAGATGTGGCCCTGTTGGAGTAGGTGTGGCCTTGTTGGAGTGGGTGTGTCACTGTGGGTATGGGCTTTAAGACCCTCATCCTAACTGCCTGGAAGCCAGGCTTCTGCTAGCAGCCTTCAGATGAAGATGTAGAACTCTCAGCTCCTCCTGCACCATGCCTGCCTGGACACTGCCATGTTCCTGCCTTGATGATCATGGACTGAACCTCTGAACCTGTATGCCAGTCCCAATTAAATGTTGTCCCTTAAGAGTTCCCTTGGTCATGGTGTCTGTTTACAGCAGCAAAACCCTAACTAAGACAGACAGACAGACAGACAGACAGACAGGGATGATGGCTTCTCTCAGTGACAGGACACTAGCCTACCACTCATGATGCTCTGCTCTGCCTTCAGCACCAGAAGAGACATAGAAGGAACACGTCACAGAAGAGCACATATAGGTGGCTCCATTCCCTGCAGTTTTGTGTTTCTTTTGTGGTTACTCTAGGGATCAAACACTGACCCTTGTGTATGCCAGGCAAGCACTCTCCCGCTAAGCTACATTCTTGGCCCTTTGCATTTTGTTTTGGAAAGAAACTTGCTTAAGATGACCTCAAATTCACTATGTAGCCCAAGAAGTACCTAAACTTGTCAATCCTCCTGCCTCAGCTTCTCAAGTGGCTAGAGATTACATGCAAGTACCACTACATTAAGATTCTTAGAAAGTTTTAGACATAGCAAATGTGGCATTTTATTTGGGTAACAAAACAATTTTTTAAATATGACTTACATAGAACACATAATTCTGTGAGTTCTTTTGTGATTGGGTTACCTCACTCAGGATGATATCCTCTAGATCCATCCATTTGCCTAAGAATTTCATAAATTCATTGTTTTTAATAGCTGCGTAGCACTCCATTGTGTAAATGTACCACATTTTCTGTATCATTCCTCTGTTGAAGGGCATCTGGGTTCTTTCCACCTCCTGGTTATTATAAATAAGGCTGCTATGAACATAGTGGAGCATGTGTCTTTCTTACTAGTTGGAACATCTTCTGGATATATGCCCAGGAGAGGTATTGCTGGATCCACCGGTAATACTATGTCCAATTTTCTGAGGAAGCACCAGACTGATGCACTCACTGATAAGTGGATATTAGCCCAGAAACTTAGAATACCCAAGATACAATTTGCAAAACACATGAAACTCAAGAAGAAGGAAGACCAAAGTGTGGGTACTTCGTCCCTCCTTTAAAATGGGGAACAAAATACCCATGGAAGGAGTTACAGAGACAAAGTTTGGAGCTGAGACGGAAGGAAGGACTATGCAGAGACTGCCCCATCTGGAAATCCATCCCATAATAAACCACCAAATGCAGACACAATTGCATATGTCAGCAAGATTTTACTGAAAGGACCCTGCTATAGCCGTCTCTTGTGAGGCTATGCCAGTACCTGGCTAATACAGAAGTGGATGCTCACAGTCATCTATTGGATGGATCACAGGGCCCCCAATGGAGGAGCTAGAGAAAATACCCAAGGCGCTGAAGGGGTCTACAACCCTATAGGAGGAACAGCAATATGAACTAACCAGTACCCCCAGAGCTCGTGTCTCTAGCTGCATATGTAGCAGAAGATGGTCTAGTCAGTCATCATTGGGAGGAGAGGCCCTTGGTCTTGCAAAGATTATATGCCCCAATTTAGGGGAATGCCAGGGCCAGGAAGCAGGAGTGGGTGGGTTGGGGAGCAGGGAGGGCATAAGGAACTTTCTGGATAGCATTTGAATTGTAAATGAAAAAAATATCTAATAAAAAAATTTTTAAAAATTACTGAGAGAAAGAAAAAGAAAAAAAAAAACATAATTCTGAAGAGAATTCAAGCCACTGGGGCCAAGCCCAGGGCTCCTGGACCCATAAGGTGTAGTCTGCCTGTGGTAAGGACATAGCAGCTTGTGCTCTAGTCTGTACCTCCAATCTCCTTTTACTCTCCCCCCTTCTCTCTCACTTTGAAGGCATATCCTATACTAAAAACGGAAAACAGTGTCCAGAGAGATGGTTAAGAGCTGACTGCTCTTCCAGGTGACAGGTTTGGTTCACCACCTACAGGGTGACAATCATCAGTAACTCCAGTTTTCAGGGATCCAGTGCCCTCTTCTAACCTCCACAGATACGGCACACAGTGGTACACAGATATACAGGCAGGTTAAGACACACACACATAAAAGTAAAAACATCATTTTTGAAAGTTAAAAAGCAAAACAAATAAACTCTGGAATACTGCTGGTCCTGAGATGCCTTCCTGAACATCAAGCAAGAACGATCTCACTCTGGTATACAATAAAAAAAGGCTTACGCCCTTCACCATAGAACCCTAAGACATTACAACAAACAGCACAAGGGCAAGAGAGATAAGCCTTTGCCAAACTCTTTACAGCTACCTAGCACGTGCAAAGCCCACAACCAAAGCCAAACCTTCACAAAGGGCACCTTTCAATCCAGCTGGAGAAGCTCTCTTACCTTAATTCCTTCTTTTAAAGGCCCTTTCTTCCTTTTCCTTTTTTGGGGAGGGTGTTTCATTTTTATTTCCTTAGGATGCTCGTCAAGGCCTCTGGCAAGCTAGGTATGTGACCTTCCTTCCTCAAACTACATTTCCAAATGCAAGGCCTTGGCTTTGAAGACTGTCGCAGTGGTAACAGCTGAATTTTAGGTCAGACACATCCAGACCACAGTACCTACCTTGTTGTTGGCTGGTAAACGCACTGGAGAGTGGTGTGGAGAGAGCTTTAAACTTCTCTCTGTTCAAGAACAAGATGTGCATCCAACACTTGTGCTTGTTATATACCAGATCATAAGAAACAACTGTGGCTTACAGTTCAAATACTAAACAGAGACAACTGTAGATCGGTTATTCTGGGGATGTAAAGTGTGCAAAGAAAATAGAGAAAACCAGGAAAGTGGTGGCAGATCTGGATCCTGAAAGACACATTTGTGTCTGACAGACAGAAAGAGAAAAGTGAATGTTAGTATGGGAAAGCATACCCAATGACACACACGCACGTCTGTTTAGATTGGAAGAAAGTAAATGCAGACTTGCAAGTGCAGATACTGTCAGAGCTCACGTTGGACAGACAGATATCAAGTAAGCCATGAAAGTCTTTCTGTGTAGGGTGGGTCTGCCATCAATGCCATAGTTTGCATTTTATGCTGTATACATGTTATAAAACACACAAAAAGTGACATGCAGTCTTTCTGTTTGGGCGGGTCTGCTGTCAATGCCGTAGTTTGTATTTTATGCTGCATACATGTTATAAAACACACAAAAAGTGACACGCAGTTAATTAATCATATCCAAGGCTTCCGAGTCTTGGGAGTCAACCAATGTAGATTGAAAATGCAATCCAACACTATGTAGTGTTTTGATAGCTGCAGACTATACTCTATTGGCTCTGTAATACTAGACTAGAGATGAAAAACGGCTATTGCCTGGTGACAAGGTGGTCATTCTAAGGCTACACTACAGATACTAAGTATGTATCTATGTATGTATGTAGCAATGGACTGAGATCCTGCAGAACTTCTGTCTTCCAATGACTGGTGTACGTATAAATAAATAGAATGTGTGTGACCCACATTGTCACATCTGTACTAACACCAAACAATGCTTGCAAGCAAAGCTAGAAGGAGCAAGGTTGAAAGGGTGGGCACTGGTCAGGAAAGGGGACGACAGCCTGGAGCTGTAGCATGACAAAGCAAAAGGGACCTGAAGTGCTTATCCGTTCACGACATACTTCAGAGTGAAACTCTTCAGGGAAGGTTTCTTAGGGAAGGTCAATTTGTTCAGGGAGCAAGCATCACAAGTTCGTTCTTACTGATATATCCACGGGCTTCCGTGAGTAACTACGTACCTCTGGGACTACAAAAACATCGTTTAATGTGGAGAGAAAGAAGGAACTGAGAGAAAAATACCAGAAACGTAAGAGATCCCAAGTCACACGTCCGCAGACTCCAAAGCAACCAGTCCTGTATTTTGGCATCTAAGACAAAAGCTAAATTAAAAATATAACTAGGAAGCCGGGCAGTGGTGGCACATGCCTTTAATCCCAACACTTGGGAGGCAGAGGCAGGGGGATTTCGGAGTTCAAGGCCAGCCTGGTGTACAGAGTGAGTCCCAGGACAGCCAGGGCTATACAGAGAAACCCTGTCTTGAAAAACCAATATATATATGTGTGTGTGTGTGTGTGTGTGTGTATGTATATGTGTGTATGTGTATGTATGTATATGTGTGTATGTGTATATGTGTATATATGTATACATATATGTATATACATATATACATGTGTGTGTGTACACATACATACACAAACTAGGGAGAAAACTGTAGAAAATGCAAGTGTGATATCATGTCTACATCTAACTTAATTACTAAAAATCAAATTTTACTACTGAAGTAAACACCAGAGAGGTTTCACAAATGACAGGAGCAGCTACACAGCCCAGTTACAACTCCCACACCTCCAGAGTGGACAACACAGAAGGAACATGGTCACATCTTAAGAGGATTAGAAAATGCTAGTTCCGTAGTCACCTGGGAGATGGACCAGAAGGACCCAACTCCCCCTCAGGCTGCCTGGAGATTAAACACTTTCACATTAGTTCTCTACTGAAAACCCACACACCCTTTGCTGTAATTGTTGAGAATGGGCCACTCAGCCATTTGATTGACAGCTGACAGATCATTCCCCTGTGCACAGCTGCCTTGTGCAAAGAGCTGTCAGCCAGTCAATTCCTTCGCTTCAGCTGCAAGAAACCCTGAACCTCTGCCTGATGCTGAAGTCGTGGATTCTGCTCCAGGAGGCCCTGCCTCAGCTATGGCTGCTCCATGGAACCTATTCTTGTTTCAGTTCACTTCACTGACACCGTGCCAAGCCTCTGTGAACTCTAGATGTCTCTGCCCAACCTGTAGCTATTCTCACTAAGGATGGGTGAGGGACACCACCTGAAAAGCCCAGCAAAACACCTGTGCCAGTGGTGTTCTGCACGTGACTGATAAAAAAAAAAGCTGTGCACCAACAAGCCATATCCCCCAGCCTCTGATTTCAAGACCCTGTGTCTAGAGATTTTGACAATTTGACTATAGGGATCTCTGCACAGATCTCCAGATTTGTCTTGTTTGGAGCATGACTTAGTCATGGTTCTCTATAGTAACAAGAGTTAAAGAATGAATTATACATATATATATTTCTATATAATATATATAATACATACTGCATAAACTATATATAGTATTTATTATATATTCTATTCTATAAAAGAAAAGATTCTATAAAATATAGAATATAATATATATGTCTATGTATAGGTGTGTGTATGTATGCATATATATATAATTTATGGTTCACAGGTTACAGTCCAGCTAGTCCAACAATGGCTGCCTATGAAAAGGTCCAAGAACCCAGTAGTTGCTCAGTTCACAAGGCTGGATGTCTCAGGTGGTCTTCAGTGCATGCTGGGATTCCAAAGCAGGCTCTAATGCTAGTGAAGTAATAGACTTGGTAGCAATGGCAAGGTCAAGAGACAAAGAGTGAGGCTTCCTTCTCCCATGTCCTTTATACAGTCTGACAGCAGAAGGTGTGGCCCAGAGTAGAGGTGGGTCTTCTACCTCAAAAGGTCTGGTTTAAAAGTGTGTCTGCACTCCTCAAATATCTGGATTAGAAGTGGATCTTCCAGCTTCAAATGATTCAATTAAGCAAAAGTTCCTTAGCCTTTTGGGTTTTAGTTGATTCCAGATGTGATCAAGTACCTGCTAAAACACCATCACAGAGCACAGTGAGGTTTCCTGTTCAGGAAGCTGAAGGTCTTACTCCCATGAGTATTCTTTCTGCCCCATTCCCTTTCCCAAGTTTACATTATGGATGCAGTGTCTTTAGGTGTCACATAGTGTCTTCAGGTGTCACACAGTGTCTTTAGGTGTCACACAGTGTCTTTAGGTATCAGATGGTGTCTTTAGGTGTCACACAGTGTCTTTAGATGTGACAAAGTGTCTTTAGGTATCACACAGTATCTGAGGTGTTAGAGGGGTGCCTTTAGATGTCACACAGTGTCTTTAGGCTCTCTCTTCTCTTTTCCTCATGTTCTCAGAATTAATCATTTCCATGATCATATCTTCAATATGCTGGCTTTTTCTTTCTTCTGATTACTCAAAACTGCTGTTGAAGTTTGAAAAATCTTCTGGGGATTTTTTCACTTGAGTTTTGTTTTTTTGTGTGGTATCGGTGTCTGACCCAGGGGCCCCATGCATGCAGACACTAGGTATGTTTCCTACCACGGTGCTGAACTGTCAGCCTCTTAAGTTTTTTAATTCTTCCGATCCTCAAGCTTTTAGTTCCTATTTTATAACTATTTCCACCCCTTTGTTGATATTCTGTGTGTTTGCTAATTGTTATTCTTTGCCCTGGCTTCCTTAGCTCTATAAGCATGTTTAAGACAAGCAATTTGACATTTTTAGCTGCTAAGTGGTGGTGCACACCTTTAATCCCAGTGCTCAGGAGGCAGAGGAGGTTGGACCTCTGAGTTTGAGGCCAGCCTGGTCCACAGAGCAAGTTCCAGGGCAGCCAGGCATACACAGATAAACCCTGCCTCAAAAAACAAAAAGAAAAACCAAAACAAAACGAGAAGACATTTCTAGCTAATAAATCTCTTGTCTAGCTTCCAGGAAGACTTTTGGGACCTCATTTGAACTTAATGAGCGCTTGAAAAGACCCTGTCTCTATATACAGCCATGTTCTGAGAACACCAGCTAGTACGTCTTCAACAAAAGGATTAGAGGGATGTAATTCATTCAGCTCAAAACATGAGTTATATATATATACATATATATATATATATGAAATATAATCATGAAAGGAAGGCAATAAAATAAAGAACAGATGCCTTAACACATGTATGTATGTATGTATGTAAGTATGTATGTATGTATGTATGCATGCATGCATGCATGCATGCAAATGATTGGCATACATTTACAATATCAGTACTGTGGTGTCCTCTTATCCCAACGTCACTTTCCACAGGTTCAAACACCCAGGGACCACAAGGGTGGTTATAAGACGAGAGACCAGATCTTTTGGGTTTAGACTCCATCTTAGAGAACCTGGTTTAAAGGTTGAACTCGAGTTAACTAACAGGCCTGTACCTAGCACCAGTTTTCAGATTACTCCCCAACAAGACCTGTGTCTAACACCAGTTTCCAGTTACTCCCAAAAAAATTTGCACCCCCAGGTTACAAGCCTGCCCCTGGCACTTCACTTCTTAACAACCACCAATCAGGGGAAAACAATAAAACAAAAAACAAACAAACAAAAAACCCACAAAAGTTAAGTTTATGGTTAGGCTCCCAGCACCAGCCAATTATGTTAAAGGCCATAATGGGCCCCCAATCAGATGTTTGCCAGGCTAGAAACCCCCCTTTTGTCTCTATAAATGCTTGCTTGAAACTAAGCTTAGGGCTGTCTCACCCCGTTTTCCTGTGTGAGAGATGGTGGTGTGGCCCTAGCTTGTGTTTGAATAAAGAGACCCTAATGTAATTGCATCGGAATTAGCTCCTTGGTGGTCTTTTTGGAGTTCATGAATGTTTCCTGGAACAACAAAGGTATTTTGAGAGAATGTGAGACATCACCTTCAAGTACCTCTTATTAGAGTTTATTGTTATATAGCTGTAACCTTTTATTATGCCTAGTTTATAAATTAAACCTTCTCTCTCTCTCTCTCTCTCTCTCTCTCTCACACACACACACACACACACACACAGAGGCATAGGCATATCCCGGGCTTGGAATTTTCTGTGGCTTCAGGCATTCATGGAAGGTTCTGAAATATATCCACCATGGATAAGAAAAGGGCTGCTACTCTGAGCCTGCATGACAACTTTCAAAGGTAGATTATGTAAATATTAAACCAAGACAAGCTAAAATATTAACTATGATATAAAATGGAGGACTGGAACAGCAGCCGGTAAAGTGCTTGCCACTTAAGCATGAGGAGCTGAGTTCAACTCCCCAGAAGCCATGAAAAACCCCATGGTAGTTTGTGCTTTCAATCCTCCTGCTGGGGAGGCGGAAACAGATACATTTCAGCCAGCTTAGCCAAGCTGGACATACCTGAGGGGTGCCAGTCAAGGCTGGTCTTGCTTGGGCTTCTACAGGTTATGTACACACATGTACACAAACAAGTAAATGTGCACACACATGCATGCACACGTATACACACACAACTGGAAATAATTTCACGTGCCAATTCTGGCATAGCAAGTACGAATAAATAGACGACTGAGAAACAGAGATATACACCTATTGGGGCCGTCGCAAAATATGCCTTCTGTTACAGAAAATAATGAGTATTTTTATTGTTTGTTTTTTATAATCCCACAGAAGAAAAAAGAAAAACTAAAAACGTTTATGTTACGAGGAGTGGCTTCACTGTGTTGTCCATGTTGGGGTTCAGGCACCCATCCTGTCTCAGCCACCCCAATGGTTGAGGCAACAGGTGTACCCCACCTCACCCGGAACCAGAGCACTATTGTATTACTGAAATACCACAGACAACCCAAGCCCCTAACCTTGGGAATGAACAGTCCAGACACATAAAGAATTGTTTAAAAATAGATCTGGGCTGGGTGTGGCAGCACACGCCTCTAATCCCAGCACTCAGGAGGCAGAGGCAGGCGAATCTCTGTGAGTTCAAGGCCAGCCTGGTCTACACAAAGTTCCAGGACAGCCAGGGCTACACAAAGAAACCCTGTCTTTAAAAAACCCAAATAAGAAATCTGCTGCAGCCAGGGCAACAGGAAACATAGGGGTAAAAAATGGAGCAAAGACTGAAGGAGAGACCATGCAGAGGTCGCTCCACCTTGGGATCCATCCCATTGCAGACACCAAACCCTGACACTATTGCTGATGCCAAGAACTGCTTGCAGATAGGAGCCTAGTAGGGCTGTCTTCTGAGAGGTTCTGCCAGCACCTGACTAAGACAGATGCAGACACTCCCAGCCAACCATTGGACTGTCTGGTGATGCCAATGGAAGAGTTAGGGAAAGACTGAAGGAGCTGAAGGGGATAGAAAAAACATAGATCAGCCTGGGCTCATACAGAGAGGGCGGGGGAGGGAGGGTGGGCAGACAGACAGAGTACTGACTGCTCTTCTGAAGGTCCAGAGTTCAAATCCCAGCAACCACATAGTGGCTCTCATCTGTAATGAGATCTGATGCCCTCTTCTGGGGTGTCTGAAGACAGCTACAGTGTACTTATGTATAATAAATAAATAAATCTTTAAAAAAAAAGAAAGACAAAAGAAAGGAAAAAGAAAAGAAAAAGGAAAGAAAGAAAGAAAAAGGTAAGTTAATTAATAACATGTTCTTTTTTCCTTAGAGGATTTTTTTGGTTGTTTTTTGGTTTTGGTTGGTTGGTTTTTTTGTTTTTGTTTTTGTTTTGTTTTGGCTTGGTTTTTCTTTTTGGACCCATGTAGTAGTGTGTGCATGAGTGTTCTGTGTACAGGTATGTCTGTGCACCACACACATGCAGTGCTGTGGAGGCCAAAAGAGGGTGATAAAGCCTCTGGAAATGCAGCTGCAGCCAACTCTTAGCTGCTGCATGGGTGCTGGGAACTGAGCCTGCGTGGGCTGGGGCAACAAGCACCCTAAAACTTCCGAGCCCCAGCCCTGTGTAGAGTAATTCTTTACAGTCATTTCTAAGTGAATTGTTGAAAACAAATATGAATATTTAAAACAGAACAATATTTTCTCTCCTCCTGGGATAATTTCCTTCCATCTTGGAAGCAGCTTTTGAGCAGTTGTTATTATTATTATTTTTATTATTATTATTATTATTATTATTATTATTATTATTATTATTATTATTACTGCATGCCATCAGACTGGCTTGCCAAAAGTCATAGGACAAAACAACAGTGATGTCGCCAATACTGGATTACATCTGTCCTTGAAAAGATGTCCAGATGTTATCTCTCAGAACTATCTATTTACTAATCTAACCAGCCCCGGGGCTTTTATTAGACACAAACTAAGAAGCCAAGATAATAAAATTAATGCAGGAGGAATCTGTTCCTTTTCCTTGGTGGCCTGAGATAAACAGTGAAAAGGTTTTTTTTTTTTTTTTTTTTTTTAACTTTTTTGCTTAAAGAAAGGAATAAATCCCTGACCGAGGGAAAAAGACAGTTCAGAATGTTAACTCACAGCGGACTTTCAAGAAATGCGCTGGTTTTCAGTCACGACCCTTCACTTTTAGGAGACACTGGTGCCAAGAGGAGAGTCCAGACACTGAGAAATTAAAACGAGCACACGAGTTTCAATTTGGGAGAAACTTCCCCTCTGAAAGGCAAAAGGAAGCGCATGGCTTTACTACAGACTCACACTGTTAACCTATTTAAACAGATCTACACAATTCCATAATAAAAGAGTTGGAAAGAGCGGCCATATACCACGTGTGAGGGTCAGCTTGGCCTGCCGCTTGGGGATTACATCACCACTTTCCTCAGGGACACTTGGGATTTTTCAAGAGAGGGGAAAGAGGGTTTTTGTGGTTGTTGTTGTCCAAGGAGGAATTAAAAAACTGTCTGTTGATTTCAACAGTCTTGATAATCCTTGGCTTTCTTCCCAGGTCTGTGAGAAACGCCAGCAACATCCTGTCTTAGTTAGCAAGTTTCGATTTCTCCTAAAAAGCTTTCTATCCATAAACGCGGTCTCTGTGGGATTTTTCCCTTTTCTTTCTCTCCAGTCTATACCGCACTTCCTCTGCAAGCTAGAATGAAACTTGCCAAAAGTAGAGTCTGGAAAGCAAATGTCTTACAAAGCCTGAACCCAAATGGCTTATCTCTAGCCATCTTGCCTAAGGACCCAGGCTGATCGCGGAAAAGTCTTTTACCCTAGAAAGATATTTCCGCTGTTACGGGAGGAAGGAGCCCTTGCAGGTGGTAGGGAACCTAGACTCTGGGTTCAGGGGTTCAGACCTGGAGGCTTTGGCCAACCTCAACACTAGCTCCTACCCAATGGGCCTGCCTCTCGGTCATCTTAGCCGCCCTCAAGGGATATTCCTGAGCCCTGTGGCCTCCACACCATGAGCTAGGCTTCTGGAGACATTGCTCCCTCCCACCCTTGCCAAACCTCCTACGAAAGCGGCACACGGGGCTCCTGGCATCCCAAGGGTTGCCGAGTCTCCACTCTGCTTCCTAGGGAAAATGGCTTCCTCGGGCCAGGAGGCAGAGGGATAGTGGGGACAGAGAGGAGAGCCCCAGGGCACATATTACCTTTCTTCCCTAAAGTGCTTCTTTTCTTCAGCAGATCAGTGCAGGCAGCCCCAGCAGCTACACGCGTAGAGTGAGCGTTGAGCTCCGGGTGGAGGAAAGTTCTGGAAGCAAACTGGCTGGGCATGCGCACTGTGCATAGCCCAACTAGAAGAGGTCATAGAATCTATGGCTCAAGATTTCAATCCTTGGCTTAAGCCAAATCTGCCCATCTGGGCTCTAGTCCCTGTTTGTCACTTGCGAACATTTATACTATTTACTGTACCAGGCTTCAAGAACATTCTTCCAGGATAGGTCTTAGGTTTCATCATGTTCAAACATGGGTCTTTATAAACCGTCCTCTAAATAGAAGGAGAGAATAGAGTATCCCAGACAAGCTAACATTGTTTACTATATCCGATCTATGAAGATGAGCCTTGAGGTGTCGTGAGCACCGACAGCAGAGAGGACAAAGGGAGGGCTTTCCTAAAGCTGGGATGCTGAAGAGAGTAAAATTATAACGCTACAGCGTAAGCATGCAGGGTGGTCACATTACAGGCACGAAAGAGACACGAGAGGTGAATCAGAAAATGGGAAGAAAGAATGATGCAAGCGGCTGAGAAAGTAACAGCCCACGCTGAGCCTTCACTTTAAGAAGTCTCCATCAGCTCTGCTGGATAGAAGAGCCACTGACTGGCTCGGTGTTACTTGCATCAGGGCGTATGCTCATTTTATGGACATTTGGACGATTTCACACATGCACATCCTGAATTTTAGGCAAGTTCCACTATCCATTACCCTCTCTCATCCCTCACTCCTGCTGGAACCAGTCTTCTTCCCAGAAATCCCCCTCCTACTCGGAACTCTTGTTTTCTTTTTTGCCACATAAACATTTAATTAAGGGTGAAGCCTCGGGAGCCCCTCCCCTAGGTATGATGAAATGATGACCGATGCTCTGAGCAGGTAAAACGGTTGCAGTGCAATGGGCCATCTAGTCCAGAAAACTATATCAGTACTCTTCCCCAAGTTCTGGCTCCTTCTAGCCCCTCCTCTGGGATGTTCCCTGAACTTGGGGATAGAGGCGACATAGGGGTACTGGTGAGGATCAGAACACTCTGCCGTCAGTAATTCGCCACCCTTTGGCTAGTTCCAAGCCTCTGTTTGACCACTACCCACTGGCAGTATGTTCTTGCTATTAATCTTTAACAACCACTTGTGAAACTGGGAGTTAGAGTCTTGAGTGAGAGATCCAAGGCTGGCAAAACTGGTACCTAACCCAGGTCAAGCCTAGCCTCGGTCACAGTCATTACCAGGACTAAAGTGGTGAATAAACTTACAAAAGTCACCAGAGGTCTTGTTTTTCAAAATGATTTCTCTAATATTTTACTTATCTGTTATTAATCTATATAGAAACTATATGTATTGTATAACATAAAAGGCAAATAGAAGGTATCTCTTTATTCTAAAACATACATTCCTTAAGGATGTGGGGAGATTATGCTCCAAGGAAAGCCATCAGTCTTGGAAGGCTAAAAAGCAACAACAACAACAAAAACAATGAAAACCTCTTAAACATTAGTGGGGTGGGGGCTGGGGAGATGGCTCAGTGGGTAAGACTGACTGCCTTTCAGAAGGTCATGAGTTCAAACCCCAGCAACCACATGGTGGCTCACAACCACCCGTAATGAGATCTGACGCCCATTTTTGGTGCGTCTGAACTTATATATAATAATAAGGAGCCAGCAGGGACTGAGGGAGCAGGGCCAACCACCGGAACAAGCAGGGTTGACCAGAGCAAGCAGAGGTCCTAAAAATTCAATTCCCAGCAACTACATGAAGGTTCACAACCATCTGTACAGCTACAGTGTACTCACATACATAAAAACAAAACAAAACAACGACAGTGGGGCACAGGATGCAGATCTACAATTCCAATATTCATAAGGCCAAGGCAGGAGAATGACCTGCTCAAAGTCAGCCTGCTATACATAGTGAGACCTTGACCTTATCTTTTAAAAAAATCTGTATTACAATGATTAATGCCCAATTAAGGTTCAACCTCACCCTAAAAAGTCTATTTCTTAGCACATATTATAATAATATAGAGTATATAGTATATCTATTACAACAATATATTATATATTATGAATATTCCATTTCTCTCTTTAGGGAGAAATTCACTTTTGTGTTTTAGTTAGGTTCCATATGATTTTCCTTCTGATTTTGGTTTATTTATTTCAAACTTTAGTTAGGTTCCATATGGTTTTCCATAGGGAAGGAGAATACATAATGAAAAAGTTGGTAAAGATTGTTTAGATGTCTTTTACCTTGACTTGGGAAATAGTTTTAGTTTTTATTTTCCCAAGATTAAGGTACACCTTGGGTTGTAGCACTGCCTGCTAACTGAAGACTCTCGAGAACTGCCTACAACTCCATCAAACCAGCTGGTTCTCGGAGAGGAAGAATAAATGGGAAGAAAGCTAGACAGAACAGAGAGGAGCGAAAACGTAATTTACATCATAGTTGTACATTTTTTCCAGACACATTTAAAAGGAAGATGTGTGAGCTGTTTCGCTGAAACTCTGGTCCAGCCGTCTCTAGAGGAGATAAGAAAGAATAGAAAGTCTGCGTGGAGATGGTCAAAGTCTAGACATGTGTAGCCAATTACAGAACAATACCATATCTTAGCTATTAACTTTCCCTTCTATTAATGAGTGCACTCAATGATTTTGTGAAATAAAGCCAAAGAATTCTAGTAATTTTTGCCAGTCCTACCTTAATTAATGACTGTGTGAAGTAGAGCAAAAGAATTTTTTTTAATACTTTGTCTTATTTAATATTTTGCCAGTCTTATCCAGCATTTGGCCAGCCCCGTTGCAATACTTTCATTATGTCCTACTAAGGTACTATTATCTAGTCGTGACATATCAAAGGACTATATATATATATATATATATATATATATATATATATATATAGCACCAATACGTACATTCACTTTTGTTTTTATTTGCTCCTTTTTCTCAGATCCTGTTTTGAAAGGGTGGTTGTTGGCTTTGTTCCTCCATCCTGTTGTTTTGTGTACGTGGATCTTTCCTCCAGTTTGCATCCTGTCCCAGAAGGCAAATTGGGCATTCTCTGAGGAAGCTTGATATCACTTCTCTTGCTGTCATGCTAACTTGTTTTAATTCCAACAGCTACAAGAATTTGGACCAACCAGAGCATCTTTCACAACTACTCTATTTTAAAAAAAAAAATCTTTGCTGTTGAATGCCACTTTCTATCCGTAGCTTCTTTAAAGTCCTTAGAAAATGCTCGTGAACATGTGCTTTCTCACTTCACAGTCCTACCGTGAGTGACACAGACATCTCGTGAAACATCTGGAAAAGGTAGCAGGGAACGGGACAGCAGTAGCTTATGCAACTAATCTAGCAATTACAATGATAGGAAACTGTAGCCACGGTGAGACGAAATGGATTTACCCTCAACAAATTAAGAAGCTTTGACTTGTGAGGAAAGGCAGTTTGAGTCGCCATATAGTGTCATGTCCCACGTGGGAAGTACATCTCCAACCTTCATTGTACAACATTAATATAGTCATTGTATAATCTATTCCACATCCAGGTAGCAACTTTGCCTGGGGGTGGTTTCACATCCCTTACTATAAACTCCCCGTTTATGTGAAATGGAAGTAGAACATGCAGAAATTCCCTGGGATCTGAGAGTAGGGTTTTCCCCAGGACGATCAATTTGTGGTTAGTTTAGTTCTTCTAGGTCAGCTGAGGAGACCAGCCAATCAGAGACGGGAAGGAAAAGGGATTTCCTAAATAAATATGATCCCCAAGAACATGCTCTCTAAAGACATTCTCGGACTTCACTCCAACACAGTGACTCAATAGAACTCAGCTCTGCCATGAAGTCCGCTGTTCTTTTCCTCTTGGGCATCATCTTCCTGGAGCAGTGTGGAGTTCGAGGTGAGGAGTTTTACGTTAGTAAGTTCTGAGGACTGAATCACCGTAAAAGCCTTCTCAGGCCAGCAGATAAAGCTGAATGTCTTGCATGCAATAAAAAGTAATACTGTTTGGTCATCAAAGCAGTTAGATGCTGTGAGCAGTTATCCAAAGGTCGTAATCTATACCTGCCAAGTTAAATATGCCTTCTTGGCGTAGGTATTGTGAGTTCCCAATGAGGGTTCAAAGCATATTTAAATGTTTTAATAATGAAAAAACATTTCTCAGATGTAAAGGGGATTCTGGGTGCTTTACTTCGAATTTATCCTGTGAAATATTTCATCCGCAGCCCTGGCAACAGAGAGTGACATAAGAGATCCTTTTCTAAGTTGTCTCCTGCATCACTTTCCTCAACCGATGCTGTGCACTGATAAGAATGTCTGTGGTTAACCAACTGAGAATTCAGAAGTCAGAGAGATTGCCTTTGACCTCCTTATTCATGACTTTGCTTACTTCGGACAAAAAAAAAAAACCTTCCTAGAGAGCGTTTTCCACGTGTGTAAAGTAGGTGTGCCATAGTTACTGTGTGTTGGCAAAACCTGTGTAAATAGACACTGACCTGGGTAAGCAATAAGGGATGGAGACATAGGTTTAAAGAGACTTTTCAGAGCAGTGAGGATGAGAGGGAATAGGATTGAAATGGTAATCAATTGTTGTAAGTAGAGCTTTCTGTCCACACCTACATCAACTCCATGACCCCAGTAGCAAGAAGTAGATTGAGGAACTGCTTAAGAAACCGGTCCCCGTAGTACTGACAGGTTGCATATATGTGTGTCTAACAGTAGGGATTTAAGTATGATGGAGGTTTTCTCTTCTTCCAAGGTTGTGAAGTGATGTTGTTAAGAACTCTAAATGACCTAAAATGAAGTTCTTCCCCTGCTCCCTTTTGCTAAATGACTTTGCCCTTAACCTTGGCTTCCTGGTATACAGAATGGAAATACCACCTACCTTGAAAAGCAGTCACAGACACTCAGTCGCAGCAATAGTGACTGAGACAAGCCTCATTCGAAAGGATGTCATTCTAAGTAATGTGCATTATCTTCCGCCTAGGAACCCTAGTGATAAGGAATGCACGATGCTCCTGCATCAGCACCAGCCGAGGCACGATCCACTACAAATCCCTCAAAGACCTCAAACAGTTTGCCCCAAGCCCCAATTGCAACAAAACTGAAATCATGTAAGTAAATGCTCCCAACGCATGCATCCTACACTGGACTTAGTGGGATTCTCACCCTCAGCTTGCTTACTTGTTCATGTAGGCAGGAGGCCCCCCCATAAATCTGTCTACTCCTTTTCTTTCTTCCTCTTCAAAATAAGAAATTTCTTCTGGAAACTGAAAATGGAAGATGACATATCTTTAAATAATAAAATGTGCGGTTAATACCTTAGTCTGTTTAGTTTACACATTAGACTTTATCTTAAGTAAGGCATATAGGTACGTAGGTACCATCTGAGAGTGTAGGAACCTGGACATCTTCCCTACAGGGGAGGAGAAGTTGCCATTTGTAATTTGTTTTTTCCTTAACAGAATAACAACGACAGTTTCTCATGACAATTAATTTTCTCTAAAAATGCCATACTTGTCAGTTGTCTGGGGGTGCTAGGGTTGAACCTAGGATTTTGCACAGGCTATGCATGTACTCTCTCTCTACTTAACCCTAACCCTGAATCCTAAAAGCGGCATTTAAAATTTTTTTGAGGGGTTGCAGAGAGATGGCTGAGAGGTTAAGAGGACCCGAGTTTGGTTTCTATTACCCACAGTGTACAACTCACAACCATCTGTAACTCCACCCCAGAGATCCTATCCCTTCTTCTGGATTCTGTGGTCAGCTGCACACTAGTACACATACACATGCAGAGACACAAAGAAGTTAAAAATAAAATAAATTTTAACCCATACTTTGTATGTTCAAGAACACATCCCACAGCATGCATACAGCAATCAGAACAACTTGGTGGAGTCGGTTTTCTCTTCTGTCCTAATTTGGGGTTCTGGGGTTGACTCAGCTCTCTGGGCTTATGAGGCAAGTATGCTTAGCAGTCACATCAACTCCCTGGCCTAATAATGACTTTTGATGGCTAAGCTGTTTTACATCATATTGATAAGCCATAATTTGTATAGCACATGGCCCATTGCTAGAAACAACGGTTATGTTTAAAAAAAATTCACTGTTGTCAGACTATTACTGTTGTAGGATTGTGTTTAATTCTTTCCTAGTAATTCTTTTCTAGAGACTAGAATTTCGTGTTTGTTTTGTTTTGAGACAGAGTCTTGCTAGGTAGCCAAGGCTGACTTCAGTCCACGTGAATGCTGGGATTCCAGGAATAAACCACCATTCCAAGCCTCTTAGAAATCAGAACTATGAAATTAAAGGATATATAATATTATATAATATATTTATATGTGTGTATGTATGTATACGATATAAAGGATATAAATATATACACATACATATATAAAGGATATAAATATATATATACATACATGTATGTAATATATTTGACCTTTGACAACTAAAATAAGGAATTCTATATAGAATAGCCATTATTATTCTCAAGCTATACAGAGAAATTAATTTTTAGAAATTGAGGTTTCTCCTGAAAAATCTGCTACAGTTTTTAAAAATATACCTGTTAATCTTAGGAAGACGTTTTGCCACATTTTAAGTGGTTTCACTGGAAAACTCAATAAAATGCACGTTTTCCTCCACTGTTTCTACTAAGAATTATGAAGTTGTTACTGGGGGGAGAAAGCTCACTGGTGTTTCTTTGGCACAGTGCTACACTGAAGAACGGAGATCAAACCTGCCTAGATCCGGACTCGGCAAATGTGAAGAAGCTGATGAAAGAATGGGAAAAGAAGGTTGGTGGGGGAGGAACCCAAATGGCTTTCTTTCAGAGGTCAGCTCACAAAGTCAGCAGATCCTGGGCACACCCATTAAGGACCCATTTTCCATCCTTTTGAATAGCATCAACTAGTAAGACACTAAGGATTCAAAATTAATAAGCTATCACCCCTCCCCCATATAGCAGATAGTCATTAACAATGTATAAAAATCAACAGACGTGGTGAGAGACATTTAGAATAAATAGTGTGTACATGAGAACTTTGAGAATTATGATGGAAAGGGTAATTGACTTGACCAAGAGACAATATAGAAAGTATTAAGGTAGACTTCTCCTATCAAGTGATCTCTGATCTGGATCTTTGAGGATAAGACATTTACCAGGCAGTTAATTAAGTACAGTGTGGGCGTTGGTGGTTTTGAGTAAAGTCTGTTCAGTGAGTCTGAAGTAATGTAACTGGAATTTAAATGCAGAGAACAAAGGGATTGAGATGAGAAAGGAGCCAAGGAAAAAGGGAAAAGAGCTGTGAGATAGCTAAGGAGCTGGGTTTGAGAAGAGCCATGGGGTATGTGGTGGGGAGCTTGGGTCCCCACACCTAACTGCTGGGTCTGCCCTAGACCCTAGCCCTTAAGCTTCAGGCTACTCACTCGCCTAGCCTTGTCCAGTTTCAGTGGTTCTCAACCTTCCTAATGCTGAGACCCTAATGCATGAGTCCCTCATATTGAGGTGACCCCCAACCATAAAGTTATCTTACTGCTACTTCATAACTGTAATGTTTGCTACTGTTAACAATCATAATGTAAATACTTGAGACACAGGATATCTGCTATGTGCCCCCGAATGGGTTTCGACATACAAGTTGAGAACCACTGGCTAATATGCAAAGTGAGTGATAACGCTACCAGCCAGCCCCAAAGGGCTGTGTTTGGCCCAGGTGGGAGATGAAGGGAGAAGATGAAAGACAGCAAGATGCCAGAAAACAGACAAACAAGCAAAGAGGGAACTGTAGCTTCTTTAATGTAGGGGCAGCAGATAATGAGGCCAGCGCCTCTGAGAGAGCAGCGACGTGAGCTGGCTCTGAGGATAAGGAGAGATCACACTCAGGAGTTGGACCATCTCGAAGGGGAGAAACTACAACATTGGAAAGCATTGCCTTTTTCTCATTTCTTGCAGATCAGCCAAAAGAAAAAGCAAAAGAGGGGGAAAAAACATCAAAAGAACATGAAAAACAGAAAACCCAAAACACCCCAAAGTCGTCGTCGTTCAAGGAAGACTACATAAGAGACCATTACTTTACCAACAAGCACCCTGAATCTTAATGGGTTTTAGATTGTACTGAAAAGCCTTCCCTGGCAGAGCAGCCTTTAATACATAGGCTTTTAATACATTAACTCAACTACAAAACATAAAGTGTTAATTTGAAATTATAACTAACTTTAGGAAGTTAATTGCAAAACTCCAATAGTAACAATTGCTAGAGGCAAAAACTCTGTGTTCTACACAGCCAACAAAATTTCATCACGCCCTTGAGCCTAGTCGTGATAACATCAGATCTGGGCAAGTGTCCCTTTCCTTCATAGCTATCCAATGCACAACAGCTGTCTGGCTTCCAGAGCCACACATTTGGCAGCCTCCGAAGACTTCTGAGGCTCACGTCACCAAATCCCAGGCCTGTCTGTTTGCTGGTGAGCTAGATAGACCTCACCAAGCTGGAGAGGCCCTCGGCAGCTGCATTTGGGTCAGCCTAGAGCCCCTGCACACATTGTGTCTCAGAGATGGTGCTAATGGTTTTGGGGTTCTACAGTGGAGACCACCAGAGTTGGCCTTCAGAACCTCCCACGTAGCTTTCGAGACCATGGGATTTCATTATTAACTTGATCCCATCTTCAGAGCTTATTCTAAGTTTGCCTCTTCAATAAAACTCTCCTAGAAGGTTGTGGCTGTAGCTTAGTGGCAGAACACTTGGTGTTGCAGGGACCAGGTCCTTCACTAACAGTGCAAAAACTTAACCAATTTAAAGAACATTTTCTGGCTACTCAAATTCTCTTAAATTTATTCCTGTTTCACAAGTAAACACTTCGCTGCTATCTAATTGGATTTGTTTGTTTGTTTGTTTTACTTTTTCCAACGAGACGGGTTTTTAAGAGTAGGGACCACAGACTATTCCCCTAAATCTTCCACAGTGCCTACAAAAACTTGGTTTTGAATAATTTCCTAATTGTATGTGTGAGAGGTAGAAAGGCTGTTACACACCAGGCATTGGCCAATCCCCGGCTGCTCCAAATTGCCTAACTAACCTTTGGCCTCCTTGCTTGCTTACCACTTTTTTTTTTTTTTTTTAAAGAAAGTTTTATATCTGGCTGTCCTAAAACTCTCAAAGTAGACAAGGCTGGTCTCAAATTCATACATATCTGTATTCTACTGCCTCCTGAATGCTGGGGTTAAAGGTGTGTGCTACTACACCTGATTGCCTGCCTTCCTTCCTTTCTCCCTCCCTCCCTTCCTTCCTTCCTTCCTTCCTTCCTTCCTTCCTTCCTTCCTTCCTTCCTTCCTTAAATTATCTAGCTTTCTTATTATCTTCAGACATCTTCAGCGCACAGAGCCAGACAGGGTGAAAAAGAGCCTTACCTTGTGACAGGAGGCTCGTGTCTTTAACAAACAGGAATCACATGTTCAAGACATTTGCGGATATTTGGGACTGCTCAGGAAAAATTACACAGGCCATCTAGAAACATAAGCTTACATGGAAGACAGGTTTGACTGATTGGCAAATACTAGATCTTTCCTCACTCAAAACAAAATTCCTCTAATATCATTCTTGATCAGGACAAGCTCCCTAGGAGTCAACAAAAGAGCTGCCAAATCCTTTAGCAAGTTTATCTTAGGTGAATATGAATTTCCTTGCCACCTTCCCTCCCTCATTGCAGAAATCCCAGTGTATGATTGTATGGATTGCCACATCAGGCTAGGAGTGGTGAAATGGAAAGATCAGGGCTGGAGAGGGAGCCAGAGTTCCATTCCCAGCACCCACCCCCACGTGTGCGTGAGCCTTGTGGCCACCTGTGACTCCAGCTCCAGGGAACCCATTTCTCTCTTCTGGCCTCTGCAAGCATTGCACAGGTGTACACAGGCCCCCATGACATACACCCATAATCTCAGACGGCAAATAAAAATCTTTACAGAGATATTTTTAAAGGAATTAAGAGCTACAGGAAGCAGTAAATTCTGCGAGTGGAAGTGTGGACAGGGCCAAGTTAGCCTGTGTGGGAGCTGGAAACTGCTCTAGAGAGGAGGTCTGATGAATTAGATAGAAAAGAATGTCTCTGGGCAGAAGTTCCGTCTTGAGCATGCTTTTTCTCAAATACTGCCATTCCTGGCGCTGCATGCAGGTGGTTTTTGTGCTGCTGGTGGGACTCCCATCCAAACAACATTGCACAGTCAAAACGTTGTCCACCTCCCTTCGGTAATTTACTTTGGAAAAAAAAAAAAAAAGTCTAAAATTGTTTCCTAACTAGTTAGCTACCCTTGCATCTGACAGCTGGGTAGTATGCATAACGACTAGCCAAAGCCTGTGTAATTTTTACTAAATAGTTATGTTGGATGCATATGCCTACAGTATGACTTCATATGTGTACTCTAATTTTTAATTCAAAGCAAATTAGCATATGTGCTCTGAAGCTATTTCGTGAAAGCGTAGTGATATCAGTAAAAGTGCACTAAATTCCAAAATAAACATGTTTTTCAATGTCTTTGTCTGCCCTTTGGCTACTGTGTGTTTCAGATGAATTCTCCTTTATCCTTTATTCCTTTGCCATTTGGCTTTCTCTCACGCTGTTGACGTGAATTGACATAAAGACATGAAAACGCTTTAAGGGTCTCCTTAAGTACAAAAAAAGAAAAAGAAAGAAAGAAAAAGAAAGAAACCCTTCTGTGGCATATACTAAAACACTGACCATCTCAGAATGTCTATTCCTGTGATGAAACACCATGACCAAAAGTATCTTGAGGAGGGAAGGGTTTATTTCACTTACACTTCAGTATCACATGATATCATTGAAGGCAGACAGGTCAGGAATTCAGAGCAGGGACCTGGCAGCAGGAGCTGATGCAAAAGAGGCTATGGAGCGATGCTTACTGGCTTGCTTAGTCTTCTACCATCCAAGACCACCAGCCAGAGGTGGCCCTACCCACAATGGGCTGGGTTCTCCCATGTGAGTGACTAATTAAGGCTTGTCTATATAGCTCCATCTTATAAAGTAATGTTCTCAGTTGAGGTACCTTCCTCTCAGATGACCTAAGCTTGTGTGAAGCTGACACATAACTAACCAACACACTACCTTACAACAACACAGAGGAGCTGGAGAGATACCTTAGGAGCACTGGCTGACCTTTCAGAAGACCCAGGTTCAATTCCCAGCATCTGCATGACAACTTATAACTGTGTGTAACTCCAGTTCTAGGGGATTTGGTTTCCTTTTCTGGTATGCACAGGCAAAACACCCACACACTTAAAATTAAATAAAAATACAAAGAATTGTGTAGAATTATGTAGCTAATTATCAAGAGTAATGCTATTCTAGTGAGCTATAAGCTCAGCAAACCAAAAACATCTTCTCTTCTCTCTCCTAAAATTCCTTATGTTCAAGGAACATGAAGCTTCAAGTAGGGATGGTGGAGACCCAAACGGCAAATCAATTATTTAAGTCTTGGGTGCTAAGGTCAAAGGTCTCTCCGGTCATTCTCTTTGTGTACTGAGCCGCTCTTCCCATCTCTGGGGTTCACTGACTTCAGTTCCTTTTCAGGGCCCTTGCAGGTACTGTCCCTTGTTATGGTGGTCCTTGCTGTGTTGACTTGGTTATCCAGGGAGCCGTGTTCCCGATAATCTCTTTTCCTGTGTGTTTCTCGGGCTTCATTACCAGCCTGTGATGACCTCTTTGGAGGAGAGGCGGGGCCCACTGACAGCAAATTAAGTAAAGATGTTCACTTGAGCATCGGCTAACCCTTTTCCCCTTTCTCTTTTTCTTCCTGGTTTGTGAACAGTTCTACTCTGCCATGGAGCCTGCCACGATTTAGCACGCGAGCTCAAAAGGAACCACAGCCTGAAACCATCATGAGTCAAAATAGCTCTTCCCTCCTCTTAGGTTGATTGTATTGCATATCTATCCTGGTGATGGAAAGTCACCATAGCTATTATTCTTGGACTATAGATGCGTCGTGTGGGATCTCTAGGAAGGTTGAAAGTAGACCAAAAACATCAACACACACAATCGAGATATTCTTGAGAAGCCAGATCAGTGTGGTGTTTGGGCGGGTATCAGCCGCTAGTATACATGAATTCCCCCCAAGGGCCTTTACCTATGAGGCAGCCAGATGCTGTGCAAAAAGGGAAGATTTTTTTAGACATATCTCAGGAAGAGCTGAGCACACTGTTGGGCTGTAAGGCCTTGGAATCTCTCCTTATTCATTTGTTCATCCAGGATCATTGTGAGAGAGAAAATGCATATAGACTTTGGTGCATACAAAGTTCTAGGCCTTCCTTGCCCACTTATCATGGCCATCCCTGCCTCTCATCAGAGACAACCCCAAGTCTCACAGGCAGAGAGTGGTGTGCATAGATCAAAGACTATGTTGGGGAAATGAGATTCCCTGAGCAGTTAGTTCTTCCTAGGGACATTTTCATAGCCTGAACCCAGATGATCATGACCTCTTCCTGGGCTACCCCAGAGGTCTCCTAAAGTTTCTCTTGCTTCTCTACTACCCACGGCAGGCAGAACGATCCTTTTAAACTAATAATTCAAAATGCAATGCCTTGCCTAAAATCTTGGGATTTATAAATGGGTCTTGGATGGCTGCAGCTTATCTCATGGGCTTTGCCTGCCTCTCTGATCATGGTTTCTTCATGTATGCGCCTCGGTTTTCTGTATCTTGGGCACACTGGATTCATTTGCTTTTAAAGGCCTTGGGTAGATTCTGTTCAATGCTGGGCTGGACTGTGCCATCAACTTGGTGGGACCGTGCTCTGTGACTCCTGGCGTCTCTTTGGCAGCGTGCTTCTCAGTTAGGGTTAGCTTACAAGGAACAGGTGAGATTTGGAAAAGCAAAAGGGCGATGCTGATCTTCAGAGGACACTAGGCAAACCGGAACGCCGTGGCCCTCAGCTTGGCTTGGTCTTTTCCTGCACAGCTGGCGCATCTTCCCCATTGCTGACCTGAAATCGCTCGTGCTCCCAGGTCCCCCAAGAGAGGCAGTGGATCTATAGCGGCCATACCGATACAGAAGTAGCTGCTTCCGGTAAACTTGCGCAACCCTTTGGCAAGCGGGGCTCATTCTCTTGAGTTTTCTTGCAAGCTGGGCTGTCCAGCTGGCCCAGCGCTTCTGCTAGACTAGTCAATAATTCTTCCTCCAGTCCCCTGATTTTCCCACTGTGACTCTCACTTCCCAACAACCTCTCTTCATTCCCATAGCAAACCTTTTGTTCCCACGATGTCTAATAGAGACTGTTCCCTAATTGATACACTTGCGTAAAATAAATAAAGGATTGTTTCCATAAATTAGGTTTCAGTTTATCTGTGAGTGACTTTTCTAGAGCTGTGATAAAGGCAACGTATAGAAGGAAGGATTTATTTGGGGTTATGGCTCCTGAGGGATGAGAGTTCATCACGGTGGCAGGCAGAAACTGCTGAGAGCTCCTGTCTTGAACTGAAAACAGGAAGCTAAGAGTGAACTCAGAATGGTGTGTAGCTTATGAAACCTCAAAGCTCCGCCCCACCCTACTTCCAGCCCCGCCCTACCCCCAACCCCAACCCCGCCCCACCTCAACACCATCCACAACACCCTACCCCACATCATACTTATTCCAGCATCCAAGCCTTGGGTAGATTGGGTACCAGCTGCTGGGAAACAAATTTCAAACATCCGAGCCTATGGTTTAACTGGGTAGCGTCCTCACTCAAACTAATGTAGATGAATGTAACTTCAAGGTCTCCTCATTTTCAGTAAAATAGCCACCCTGTTCTTGACTCCACTATTTCACTGGTTCGAACATAGCGCATGTGTATAAAAGTAGTGAATGAAATGAGAACACTCAGATCTTACGTTATTATTTTAAAAAAATAAGAACTGGCTGGGTATGAAAGCACGCGCCTTTAATCCTAGGACTCGGGAGGTGGAAGCAGGCAGATCTCTGTGAGTTCTGGGCCAGCCTGGTCTGCAGAGTAATTTCCAGGACAGCCAGAGGTACACAGAGAAATCTTGTCCCCCAAACAACAAACAAACAAGAACCTAACTGGCTCAAATGCTTTCCACACACACATTTATATGATTATAAACATGGGTTATAAATTGACTCAGCGGTTAAGAACACTGACTGCTCTTCTGAGTTCTGGTCCTGAGTTCAAGTCCCAGTAACCACATGGTGGCTCATAACCATCTGTAATGGGATCTGATGCCCTCTTCTGGTGTGTCTGAAGATAGCTACAGTGAACTCATATACATAAAATAAATAAAGAAATTTTTAAACTAGCTAACTGAATTAATAAATGAACCCATGATTGACAGTGTGGGCTTTCCAATTAGCGTGTTTGCCAAGTGGTCATAGGTCGCATGCTGATGATTTGCAGAAAAAGTGAGACTGTAGTCCAACTCGGAGTGACTGACACACCGTCTACCTCGGCTGATGGTGACTAAGGGATGCAGTATGTAAGAGAGTGTTATCTTTTCCTTCACAAAACTGGAATGTAGCTTTAACAAATTCCCACTAAGAAAACCATAGCAAATGATATAATTATATCTTAAAATAAAAAATAAGGCAATTATGAAAAAAGAAAGAAACTCATAGTGAATTAATAGTAGTAAAGCAAGCCGGGCATGGTGGCGCACGCCTTTAATCCCAGCACTTGGGAGGCAGAGGCAAGCAGATTTCTGAGTTCGAGGCCTGTCTCGGAAAAAAAAAAAAAAAAAGTAGTAAAGCAACCTAACCTAGCAAAAGATGAGATATGCACATGCTGTAACCATGTTCTAATTTTACCCCAGATGCACACCCTCTTCTTGCCTCTGAAGGCTGCTGCACTCGAGTGTGCACATCCACATCCATACACAGACACATAGCATGTGATTAAAAAGAAGAAATCTTTAATAAATAATTATGTGAATATTTCTTGGTCTCCACCCATGTGCACAAGTGTATATATAGCTTGGCTTCAGAACTCTTGTCTCCTTCACCACCACAGGTCTAGTATGTAGAGCAGGCCCTCCTAGCATTTCGGAATTCCTTAACACGAGTTTTCTTGTTGGTTAGCATATGCTTCACCCTCCGTTTTCTTAAAGGCCGTTTCCAAATCCGTTTCAGCTGCTCTGGTCCTGCTCACCTGTGAGCCTCATTTCTACCTCCAGCCTGGCCCTTGCTATTCACACCTGCTCAGCTTCACCCCTGCCCCGCCCACCTCACCTGATCTCTGCCTGTATGAGATCCAAGTCCCACTTTTCAAAGATGCATCCTGGGATACCCCTGGCCACACTGAAGTCTCTGACTGACAAGTACTTTCACGTAAGAAGAACTATTCTCTTGTTAATGTTTTAAATTGTTTTCCTATACCAAGAATTATTGTATTCATAAATAATTAATTAAAAAAGACTTGGCTGTATAATTTTTTTATTTAAACTGGCATGCTCTCACTTAAGTAATTGGGAGAGATGTTTGTGTGAGAAAATGGAAAACTGTTTCCTGCTCACTGCTGATGTTAGAACCCAGGCCTTTGGCATGACAGCCTGGTGCTTTTCCACACGTCAAGCCCAGCAACAGGGCTTTCGGCAACTGAACAGTCTAGTATCCACCTGTGAGTAAGATTAGGATCTGTAGTCAACTGATAAAAGATTAGAGGGAGGAGGGCTGGAGAGATGGCTCAGTGGTTAAGAGCACTGACTGCTCTTCCAAGGTCCTGAGTTCAATTCCCAGCAACCACATGGTGGCTCACAACCATCAGTAATGGGGTCTGATGTCCTCTTCTGATGTGTCTGAAGAGAGTGACAGTGTGCTCATATACATAAAACAAATAAATCTTAAACAACAACAAAAAAAGACTAAAACTTATCATGTTTGAAGCTTCTCTGCCAATCTGCTTTCCCCATTTTCATTTTCATAGGAATCCTTCCCAATTAAATTAATTGATTCTGTTTCAGGCTTGCTTCTCAGAGGATCTAAATGACACATGTTGTTGTTGTTATCTGTGATGGTTTATAAATACTCCCCAGGAAGTGGCACTATTATAAGGTGTGGCCCTGTTGGAGTAGGTGTGTCATTATGGACTTGGGTTTTAAGACCCTCATCCTAGCTGCCCAGAAGCCAGTCTTCTCCTAGCAGCCTTCAAATGAAGATGTAGAACTCTCAGCTCCTCCTGCACCATGCTCTTGCCTTGATGATATTGAACTGAACCTCTGAACTTTGTAAGCCAGCCCCAGTTAAATGTTGTCCTTATAAGGGTTGCCTTAGTTATGGTGCCTGTTCACAGCAGTAAAGCCCTAACTAAGACATTATCATTATTACTAATGTTTTCTATGAGTCTTAATAGTTATCTTCATTATATCCTTTATTTCCTAATTTACACTTTGGACACTAGAAGGAAAGTTAGAAATGGAAGTCTATGTAAAAGCCTGATATTTAGAGTAGATGGCTGCTGAGGTTTGGTCTGTGGCTATGCACTGTAATGTTAATACTGGCCCTGAGATCTGGTTGCCCTCAACGAGGCGGTCCTTAGGGATGAGGAGATCCTCTGTACACCAAGTGATGCTATGTAACCTTCCTCCTTAAAACTACTTGTTGAATAAAGAGCCTACAGCCTGTAGCTGGGCAGAAGAGAGGTAGGCGGGGCTTCGGTTGCCAGGCTGGGGTCCGAGGAGAGGAGAAGAAGGAAGAAGAGTAGGTGGGTCACGAGAGCATGGCCAGGAGGGCTGTCCAGGTGGAGTAAGAGCCTGGCAGAGCATGCCAAGTCATACCTCCGGGCTAATGATAACGGAATACACAAAACAGCATAGAGGGCTGGTATCTGCCCAGCTGTAGTGCTTTAAGGCTCATTATAAATATAAAGGTTTTGTTTCTTTTATTTGGGAACTAAATGATCTAAGGTGGAGTAGAAACCCCCAATTTATAGTCACTGCAACATATGGCGGTCTGGATCTTGCCTCTTCCTGACTGACTAGAGTCTGAAAGTACCTTGGCTCTCAGCAGAGCAATGACCTCATTTGCAGAGTAAAGGAAGGGAGATGATTGCCACTAGGGCTTCTCTAAGGCAGTGGTTCCCAGCCTTCCTATTGTTGTGGCCTTTAATACAGTTCCTGGTGTTGTGGTGACCCCAGCCATGAAATCATTTTCATTGCTACTCCATAACTGTAACTTTGCTACTGTTACAAATCGAAGTGTAAAAACCTTGATATTCTCAATGGTCTTAGGGGACTCCCATGAAAGGGTCATTTGATCCCCAAAGGGTCATGACCCATAGGTTGAGAACCACTGCCCTAAGGTTTGTTCCAGAATGTTCTTCCATTTCAGCGTTCTCAGCACACCATGGTTTTCACACCACAGATAGACAGCCATGTTGACGCTTGGCTGTTTTTCTAAAGATTCCCCGCTCTGTGCCTTTAAATATACTTATATTGTGCTGGGGGTGTAGCTCAGTAGTAGAGCGGGTGTCTAGCATGCATAATGGCCTGGATTTCCCACCAAAGAGGAATAAAGGAAAACCAGCAACAGCAAAACAAAAACCAACCAACAGGTAAGTGTGACTCAAAGACAGAAGTGGACAAATTAGGCACTGCACGCTCTCTCCTTATCGTGACCTGTCCTCTGCAAAGAAATGCATAAAGCCTTATATACTTTGGTTTAAAAATACTACTCACAGATTGTATTTCACAGAGGATGATTTTTCATACAGTGAGTATCGCGACCTTGGGTCCTTTGGGGGAATTTTCCCGCTTGTTTCCTATTATGACAAAAATGAGTAACACCCAAATGCAGCCACAACAATTGCTTTCCCATGGCTGGGCTGGATGTGGGAGTAACAGCAGATCTCCCGAACAAGGCAGTGAAGAGCGTCCGTTTCATCTGGCTTCCTCAAGGTAACTGGCAGATAAGGGCCAGCCTTTGTTCCTGTTGTCCTTCTGAGGTTAACCATTGGCCCGATGTTAAACATAGGCTGTCCACTAAGGAACTAGTGACTCCTTCCTGACTCTCACAATCATTAAATCTTTCAAGGTCAACTAAAATGTCACCACCCTAAAGATCTACTGTATAGCATATGCACACCCTCTGTAATATTGTCTATGCCCTTAATTTAAAGTTTGTGTAAAAGGTAGAAAGGTTATTTTTAGACACACACGTCTCGAGGAAATTTTAGGAGGTGATGCTGTGTGTCATGTAAACTATGAAGATGGATGTACAGGCCTACGAATATGTCCAAACTCTGACACTTGTACCCTTTAAATACATACAATTTTTCGTTTATCCCTCACACATCAATAAAGTTGTATTTGTTTGGTTTGCTTGTCTGTTTGTTTAGGACAGGGTCTCTTCTAGCCCAGACAAATCTCAAACTTCCAGGATGGCAGGTGTACCACACTCCAGCAACTGAGCTACATCCTTAGCTCAGTTCTGTGTGCGTGTGTGCGTGCGCGTGCGTGTGCATTTGCATGTGCATGTGTAATATGTGTGCGTGCATTTGTACATACGTGTACATGTTCCTATTTGTGTATTTCTGAGTATGCGAATACAAGCGGAGGCCTGACCACAGTCTCAGGAGAAGTTTCTTAGGTACAGTTCACCTTGTTTTTGAGACAGACAATGAACCTTACCAGGTAGGCCAGGCTGCTCAGCCAGTCAGCACCAAAGTCTATCCATCCCCCCCCCCCCCCCCCCGTATCTCATGTCACTCCCCACCAGGCCACTGTAGGTACCATAATGGCAGCTTTTCTTTTTTCTTTCTTCTAGGGATGGAACTCAGTCCCCATGCCCACAAGGCAGACCAGTTATAGACTGAACCATATCCCCAAGAGCAGAAATTAATAAATGCTGAAAGAAATCACAATATGCTTTTACTCTTCAAGCTCTCAGGTGTAAAAACAGAAAAACAAAAAGCAAACAAACAAAACCCAACAAACTATTCAGTGGGTTTTTTGAGGAAAAAAAAATGTTTTTTAAGGACCTGGGGGTAAGTTTTAAGAAAATAAAAGGATGATGCCCAGATGAGTTTGAGTTCTGCCTAGGGTTCTAGGGGCGTCCATAACAACTCAGTTCTCTTTTCCTAGGAAAGAAAGAAATCGATGGGCTTGCTGGCAAAATTCATAATAAATATACAAAGTAGTGGAGAAGGGAAGGAACAATTAAAAAGTAAGCTATTGACCAGTGAGTGGCTCAGCGGGTGTTGGTGCTTGCTGCCCAGGAGGGCAACCCGAGTTGGATTCTAAAGTTAGCTTTAGAAAAGGCAGACGTGTCTTAGCTGATTTAATCTGCAGGTGGTCATTTTAATCAAGCCTGTGGGAGTTTGGTTTGTTGTTAAAACAAGAGCAGGCGCTCCCCCTAGTGGCGACTTTAACAGTTTCTCAAAACAATGTATTTTAGGCAGACAGGAACATTCTCAATGTTGGTTCCTTTTTCTTCTTTTTTATGTGCACGGTGTTTCGCCTGTACAGCACATGCACGCAGAGTATCTGCAAAAGGCAGAAGACGGTGTCAGAATTCTCGGGACTAGAGTTACAGACGATTGTGAGCTGACATGTGGGCAACCAGGAATTGAACCCAGGTCCTCTGCAATAGCAGTCAGTGCTTGCTCTTAACAGCTGAGCCATCTCTCTAGTGCCCTCTCTCTTGGTTTCAAGTGAGAGTAATGAAAATTTCTGTTGACCACCTTTTGAGATAATTTTTAAAATTCTTTTTCTTTTCAGATTTTACGTATTTATTTATTTGTTTATTTATTTAATATATATGAACGTTTTGCCTGCAGGAATGTATATGCACCATATGCATGCCTGGTACCCAAGGAGGTCAGAAGAGGGCATTAGACCCCCTGGAACTTGGGTTCCGTATGGTTGTGAGCTACCATGTCGTTGTTGGGAACTGAACCTGTCCTCTGCAAGGACCTACTGCTCACTGATAGCTGCTGGATGACAAGGTGACAAGGGAGTCAGTTTTCTTCAGCAATGTAGTGCCTATGAAGATGACCATGTTCTGCGGACGGCTGCACATCCAAAAATATACAAACGGCACAAACTGGACTTGATGAAGACAGAAAAGGAGAGGGAGGGGGAGAGGAAAGGGGAGGGGAAAGGAAAGGGAGGGGGAGGAAGAGAGAGAGGAGAGAGAGTGGGTCTGGGGGAGTTAGGGGAAGAGTAATATGATCAAAAACATATTTTAGGAAATTTTCAAAAAATTAAAATGTTGCTTTAATCTTATGATTAAAGAATTGGGAAAAACTTTAGAAGTTAGCCATCTACATTCCACAAACATTGACGGCCTCTGGAAGGAAAAATCCCCTCATAGAACACTAACGCCCTCACGAGCACTCTTGATCTAACTGTCCTCAGGACTTATCCAGATATGATTATAAATTTCTTTTGATTTGGGCTCTAACATGGTGTCAGGTAACCTTGGATGAAGTTGATCTAGGAAACTGCTTAGGTTACACAGAATAATAACACCTTGATTCATCTATTAGTGTAAGACTAGTTACCATCTACCGGGCAGTGGTGGCGCATACCTTTAATCCCGGCAGTAGGGAGGCAGAGGCAGGCAGATTTCTGAGTTCAAAGTCAGCCTGGTCTACAGAGTGAGTTCCAGGACAGCCAGGGCTACATAGAGAAACCCTGTCTCGAAAAAAACAAAACAAAACAAAAACAAAACAAAACAAAAACCTAGTTACCATCCAACAGCTGTTTTCCCCTCTGTGGTTAGAATTAAGAGAGTTGCCTGGGTGCGGTGGTGGCACACACCTTTAAGACCCAACACTCCTGAGGCAGAGTCAGATGGATCTCTGAGTTCAAGGCCAGCCTGGTCTACAGAGTGAGTTCCAGGACCGCCAAGGCTACACAGAGAAACCTGTCTCAAAAAACAAAACCAAACAAACAAACCAACACCAACAAAAAAACAATCTAACCTCCACCCCTGCTCTTTGCCATTCTCTAAAACATATTCTCTAAGCATACTCCTCATGGATTTTTTTCTTCTACCTTTAGTACAGCCTAAAAGAAAATGATTCTCATTTCTGACAAGGTTTTTGTTTTAGTGATGTGTGTGCAACTCTGTGTGGGTATGTGTGCTGTGAGCACAGGCACCTGCTGAGGGCACACATTTCTCAGGAGCTGGAGTTAACTATAGATGGTTGAGAGCCACCGTGTGTTGCAAACTGAGCCTGAGTCCCTACAGCAGTACCAGATCTTAGCTGCTAAACCATCTCCAGCCCCTAATCCTCATTTTATAATACAGGATCTCATGTATCTCAGGTTTCTCTCAAATTCCTATGTAACTGAGGATGACCTTGGAGTCTCAACCCTCCCGCCGCCTCTTCTCTGAGTATGCGGGTTGCAGGCATGAGCCAACACACGCAGTTTATGGAGAGCTGGAGAAGAAACCTAGGGTCTCCTATGAGATAGGACACCTGAACCAGTCCCCAGGCCCCTGCTTAATTTCTGTCGTTTTTCTTGAGACAGAGTAAGCCTCGGGCTTGCCCCAAACAAATATAATGCTCCTGCCTCAGCTTCCTGAGTACAGGGATTACAGTTGTATGCTGTCATACCTGAGTCCCATATTAATCCTCATTTATTTGGGCCACCATAAGAATGCTGAGCTAGATGGGGAGAACTGGGAGGAATTGGCGGAGGAAAAAGAACATGATCAAATATATTGTATAAAAATTGTTTTCAGTGGAAAAGAATGTTGAGATAAGGAAACCTGCTCCAGAGTTTGGTGACAACCAGTAGCGGTTGTCCACCGGCAGGGACCGATAGCGTGCAGACGCCTACAAAGAGTTGCAGCAGGGTGGTGAAGTTTGATCCTCTGAGCGTTCCGTAGCTCGGTCGGGCAAGCGGCGTGTCCCACGTGCCGTTTCCGGTTACACTGGGACCCACGAGTCTAAGCTGCCGCGGGGCCCGGGCTGCGACTGACAGAGGCGGACGTTTTCCAAGCACTGCTCGCCAGGGAGCCCACCCACAGCCACCATGTCCGGCAGGAACAACAACAAGCTGCCCAGCAACCTGCCGCAGTTACAGAACCTGATCAAGCGGGACCCGCCGGCCTACGTGGAGGAGGTGGGACCGGGATCCGGCTCCCCGGGATGCTCCGGTGTGCTTCCGGGGGCCTGGGGAGGAAACGGACGGGGGATGGAGATACGGGGGACGGGACATGCAGACCCCACCAACACTGAAACACACCCTAAAACCTGCTGCCTCCGGGTTTATCCGCCCGCCTCGCCGACGTGGGCCGGTAACGTCCGTTGGCCGCCTCAGAGCAAAAACTCGAGTTAGCCCCTAGCATACGATGAGTCGTGTGTTAAACATGCTTTCCACAGACGGCCTCTCCCGAGTGCCCCAAGCTCTGCCAAGAAGAGCAAGGAGTTCTCAGATGGCAGGGCCACCCCACAGTCAAGAGTGTAGAAGATGTAGTTAAGCCACAGTTCAAACTCCCTGGGAGTCACCCTGAGCTAGATTTGAAAAAAATGCTTTGAGGGAAATGTGCGGTCTAAAACTCTGTTAGGTCCAGTTTGTGAGGGGCATGGCATACTCCAAGTGTGTGAATTCATAAGAACCACGAAATGAAGGCCGTGACTTTGTACTCTTAACCTGGTAGATAGATTAAGACGCGCCTTTGCCTTTATTATTTGTCTTCTTACACACCGCCCTTCCCAATCCTCCCTGTCTCCCCCCCCCCCTTACTGGTCCCCTTCTCTCCTCAGACAGCCCCCACTTCACTTCTGTATACACATCACATTTATTTCAGTTCCCTGCATCCCTTTAAGGTCTCTTCTTCCAGAGCTGGGGAGTTGACTCAATGGTTAAGAGCACTGGCTGTTCTTCCAGAGGACCTGGGTTCAAGGCCCAGCACTTACATGATAGCTCATAACCATCTGTTGCTCTAGTGTTAGGGGATGCGACACCCGACTTCTGGCCTCTGGATACTAGGCATATGTATACACGCACATACAAGTAGGCAAGCTCTCAATACACATTAAACATAAGCTCTTACTGGGTTCCCCTTTCTAACTTGTGTCACAAACTAAATTGAAATCTGACTTTTGCTTCTGAGAGGAAACAGGCTACCTCTCTGAGTCTGGTTTAATTTCTTAACATCTTTCCTCCTGTTGTCATGGTTTCAGCTCTTGATTGGAAAAAACTAAATGCATGTACCACATTTTCACTACACATTCTGTTGATGGACTTAAAGGCTGGCTCTGCTTCTTGCTGCCGTGGTTCGTGCACCAGTAAACACAAATGTGCAAGTGTGTCTATGGTGTTTGATCAGAGTCCTTTTATTATAAACCAGGCCGTAGAAGGCCAGTTTTAGTTTGTCCATAGTGGTTCTACCATGGACATCCGCACCATGAGCTGTGTGTGTGCGAGTGTGTGTGTGTGTGTGTGTGTGTGTGCTCCCACTCTATCCCCACCAGTGGTGTGTGTGTGCATGTGTGTGGAGCGTGAGAGAGAAGGGGAATATAGTTTCTGTTTTCCCACATTTGCTGTCTGTCTTTTGCCTGCTGACAGCCATTCCGATGAGGTGAGATAGAATCTCAGATTATTTTAATTTGCATGTTGCACACTTTTTCACATAGTTACCGGCCTTTGTATTTATGTTGAGAGTTGTCAATTCAATCCTTTATAGTCTGTTTATTGATTGGAAGGTGTGGTTTGGTTTATACGGTTCTTGACGTATTCCACCTGCGAGCCTCCAGTCTGAGAGATAGCAGTGAAGCCTTCCTGACATTCTGGAGTTGTCTTCACTGGCCTGGCCCTGCTTTCTTTTTCATCGCAGACACCCCCTTTTCTCCGTTCTTTTTTTGTACTGTCCAAATCCTGTCAGTGGGTGCTTGAGACCGTTAGTTTTACAGCTGACCCAAAGCTCTGGTTCTATTTCTGACCTGCTGTGAAACCAAGGAAGGTTCAATAACAACCTTTGTATTTTAGTATTCAAGAAAGGTAATAGCCGCCTCCTCCATCTGCTTTAGTGCAGACACACACACACACACACACACACACACACTGCAGTATATTTGTAGACATTGAGAATACAGGGACAAGTAAGCAGATAATGGAGCCATGCCGTCTTTTGGACTCTCGTTCTTAGGAGGACGGTACCTGTGTAAGATAAGGCTAGGTGAGGATGTTAGAATAGAGACTGCAGACTGTTGAGGGAAGGGAAGCCTTTCCTGCAGTGGTAGTATTGGGCCAGGCAGGTCAGAGCGTTCCAGGCAGGAGAACAGGACTCACAGAAGCTGTCGTGGAAATAAATGAAGCAGGAACATTGTCACTTAAGTGTAGCGTGGGAAATGCGGTGAGGTCAGAGCCTTTTCGATAGTGGTAAGCGGTTAGGTTTTACTTCCGGTGTTTCTAGGAGCCGCTGAGGAGTTTAGATTATCCGGGTACCATGTAAGACAGTTTTTAGGGGTTTTTTTTTTCTGACAAGTAGAAAGGGAAATGGAGCGGAGTCCAGAGTTTCTCCCAAGATGGTGGAAGTCATAGCCCCCCATGGCCTGCTGATTGGGCAGTGATTGAGGTGGGACTCAAAGCCAAGTCACGGTGAAGAGGAAGGACTCCCTCTGGAAAGTGACCAGTATCAGTAAGGAACAAAGAGGGTGCATACTAACCAACTCAGCCACGGGCAAGGAACTGATGTGGCCGTGCTCACAGTGGAGGATCCAAGCTTGGATGCCCTGGGGTCAGCCACAGAACCACTTTGGGGTACTGGTATGGAGGTTAGCATGAGAGGAAGGAGGGAGTGTCTGGGGTTTTGGGCGTGTGACAAATGTACATCAGGGGCAGAGTGTGGTATGTCCTGCTCATCTCAAGCAGACCTGCGACCGTGAGTCTATAACTTGTCCATGGTGTGGCAGTGAAGGAATTGGGGTTAGGAACATGAAGAATTTGGGACCTCCCCACTCCTGCGGTGTTGGCCCTTTAACTCCTATATTTCGATAAACCTTCAATAACCTTCAAAAAAGGCTGAGGATTAAGGAGTACTTGGTGTGTGTGTGAGTGAGTGGGTGTGTGAGTGGTTGTTGACACACTAACTATGGCAAGCTGGAGTGTAGCTGAGCAGTGGAACACTTCTCTCACATACCTGAGCACCCCAAGTTCCATTCCTAGCCCCACAGAAGCAGTGAAAGCTATGGAAGGATAATAGCTATGGGACCTGGAGTGGGCTTGATTTCATTTACAGTTATAGTGGTTAAACAGAAATGGGGTCATAGATATAAAAAGCTTAGCACAAACCAAGTGCTTAGAGAGTGTGCTGTGGCTTTATACATACTCCATGTGTCTATTACTCTTGGCTTTGTTGTTGTTTAGGCTTGAGGTGGGGGGAGGTGGGCCGAGGTTGGTGTGTGCACACACATGCACTTCTCCCCCACCCCCTCCCTGGCTTTCCGTGGGCGCTGGCACTCACACGGAGCCATCCCTAGCCCTGGTTTTGGGTCTTCTGTTTTTCTTTTTTCTCCATTTTTAAAAGAATGTGTGTGTGTGTGTGTGTTGCCTGCAATGTGCACTGTGTGCACACCTGGTACCCCTGGAGGTTAGAAGAGGGCTTCTGATCCCCTGGAACTGGAATTACAGGTGGTTTCAAATCACTGGGACGGGAACCAGGTCCTCTGCAAGAACAAGTGCTCCTAACCACTGAGCCGCCTTTTGAGGCCTGTGTTTGACAGCATATCTCATCTGGAACACCAACATAAAGCCTTACTGGGTATTTAAAGGAAAGATTTGATTAGAAAGTTTCATGTCCTTCAGGCATACTTCACGTTTACAGGCCTGACCCGGCATTTTTCTGCCCTTCATACATGGGTCATGTGATAGTAAAATGGCAGAACAAGGCCAGAAGCTGAGTTTCGTATGCACATTTATACCACTGCTTAGAGTTCTGTTCTAAAAACAAGTCTTGGAGTGAGCCATGCCGTGCTTGAGAGTCTAGATCTGATTCTCTGTGCCACTGGCAAGGGTGTGTGCCAGCTTGTTATTCTGTGTGAGACTGTTAAACTCTGTTCTTTTCCCCTGCAGTTCCTTCAGCAATATAACCACTATAAATCCAATATGGAGATTTTCAAGTTACAACCAAATAAGCCCAGCAAAGAGCTGGCAGAGCTGGTGATGTTCATGGCGCAGGTAAGAAGGTTCTTAGTGAGACAGGTTGGCACTACCAGAATTTGCAGAGGTTCCCTCACCTGGTTATTCCCACCCTCTCTCTGTATGAAGACTTAAGGGTTTCCCCAGCCTTCCCTCTTGTAGATCTTATTTTCTCCCTAAGATATGTTGGAGGCACAGAGCCAAGCAGAACCAAAATCATCAGAAAAGGGTTTTCCATTCAGCATGCTGGCAGGCTCTCAGTTGTGCCACATGCACCTTACAGAATCTGCAGGGACACTGAAAGCAGCAGGAACAGAGCTGCTGATTGAGTCACCTGCCTATGTGACCCAGCCGATCCCTGACCGAGTCACCTGCCTCTGTGACCCAGCCGATCCCTGACCGTGTGAATGTGCGCCTGAAGTTAGGGGAGAAAGGCTGCTGTTTCTGTAACAGCTCTGCTTTGTTACAGATTGGCCAGTGCTACCCGGAGCATCTCAGTAACTTCCCGCAGGAGCTGAAGGACCTGCTCTCCTACAACCACACTGTCTTAGACCCAGATCTCCGCATGGTAGGAAGGCCGCACCCCGTCCTGTGCTTGTGGTTGGTGGGGGAGGGCAGAGATGGGATGTGTGCTGTGTTTCTCATTTGACTAACCTCACCCTTTTGGTATGTTTTCTTTCACCCCTAGACGTTTTGCAAAGCCTTGATCTTACTGAGAAACAAGAATCTCATCAATCCATCAAGTTTGCTAGAGCTCTTCTTTGAGCTGCTGCGCTGCCACGACAAGCTCCTGCGGAAGGTAGAGAGCAAAGCGTCGCCCGCTGTCCCTTCCTCCCTGAGCTTACACGGCAGAGTTATGCTTAGAGACCCTAGTCCAGGAAATAGGCCGAATGCCACGCTGGACCAGGGATCAATATCAAGTATATGTTCTCCTTACAAAAGCCTAAGGTAGAGATTGGTAAGAAAACTCTGCATCGCTCTGCCTTACAGACACAGATGAGTGGCATGTCTGTGGTCAGGCAGCATCCATGTGCTAGGCTGGACTATAATTGCAGGCAGTCCGGTGCCCAAACCTAATCTCTTCATGACCATGCTACACTGAGCGGTTACATGAGAGGGGGTAGTCACTCTCAAACTTAATGTTCTGTTGCTCTTAGCATTTTTCCATGACTTTTTATTTGCTTATTTAAGACCAAGAGCTCAGGCTTATGAAACAAATTGAGTCCAGGGCCTTGCAGTTGCTAGAAGTGCTGGTTCAGTGAGCTGCATCTCAGCTCTGGAGTTTTCAGACGGGGTCTCACTTAGTAGTCCAGCCTGACCTTGACCTTGACCTTGATGTAACTACCCCGGCTCCCTTGAGCTTCTGCCTGTCTGAAGAGTGGAGCACTACCACATAGTTCAGCCTGTTCCTGATGGTTCACTTAAGTAGAGTCATACATGATTTGTTTTGGTGGCTGTCTTAGCATGCTGTTTCAATGTATAATTGTATAATATTCCATTATGTGACTCTGCCACATGCTTGCCCGTTCATCAGCAAATGGGCGTTGGGTTGCTTCTCCTCTTGCCTGGTGCAAGTAAAGGAGTTGTGACTATCCGCATAGCGGGTAGGGTAACGGTTCTTCTTTCTGTAGGATGACTCCATGTTTAACCCCCAGAGAGCAGCAGTCTTACCGTTTCAGCTTTTTTCAAGCACTTGCTTGTTTTGGATCTCTTCTATTAGAGAATGTAGTGGGAAAGCAAAGTTGTCATGTGTGTTTGTGCTTTTCTCCAAGGTCAAAAGTGCTCCTAGGTTTGATGTGTGTGCTTTGTTTCCTAGACTCTGTACACACACATTGTGACTGACATCAAGAACATCAACGCCAAACACAAGAACAACAAAGTGAACGTGGTGAGTGCCCTCCGCCCTCTAACACATACACACACATACACACACACACACACACACACACAGTGCTCCCGGTATTTTGCCAGCCGTGCATTGACGCCCTTCTCCCCGGGTCCGTAGGTGCTGCAGAACTTCATGTACACCATGTTGAGAGACAGCAATGCAACCGCAGCCAAGATGTCCTTGGATGTGATGATCGAACTCTACAGAAGGAACATCTGGTAAACACAGACGGGAATTTTTCTCATGAGAAATTAGCTTATTTTTTTAAGTTATAATGATTGATTATAGAGCTCAGAGATAAATGTATCTTTTTTTTATCTTACATACTTTAATATACTTATAAGACATTAAAGTTGGGCATAAAATACAGAGGCACTCTGATTGGTTGGTTCTTTTTGTCAGCTCAGTACAAGCTAGCATTTCCTGGGAAGAGGAACCTTAGCTGAGAAAATGTCTCCATCAGATGGCATGTAGGCAGTGTGTGGTGCGTCTTCTTAGTTAGTGATGGACGGAGGAGGGCGCAGCCCGTGGTCCCTGGGCCGTGAGCAGCACTGTACCATGCCTCTACTTCACTTCCTGCTCTCACGTCTCTCGGTGATGGAGTATGAGCTGACGTAGCTTTTTTTTTTTTTTTTTTTTAGCTGTGGTTAATTTTGCTAATTTTTATCTTAAGTTTTTAAAAATTTAGTTTTATTTTTTCTTGTGTGTGTGTACAGGTTTGTACATGCTATGCATGTGGGGGCGGGTGGGATTGCAGGTCCAAGTTTGGCATCAGCTGTCTTCCTCATCTGCTCTCTGCCTTACACATCAGGACAGGGTCTCTCATCGGAATCTGGCTGACACTGATTGAGTTAATTTAGCTAACCTAGCTGCCTCTGCCAGCAGACACCATGCCTCCCAGAGACGAGTTGTGGAATCTGAGCTTGGTCTCATGCTCACCCTCGCTCTCTCCCCACTAGCTGTCTCCCTAGCCTGGCTTTGCTATATTGTACTTTTTCCAACAGAATTGTTGGCATTTTAGTTTTTGTTTTCATATCTTCCTCTGAGCGGGTTCCTTGGCAGCAGATGTTCGCCTTGATGAGATTTGATGAAGTGCTGTACCTCTGCTGGCTCGTGTAGTGCCGTAGCACTTTAAATCCTAATGCCAGAAGGACTCACCATGGCATTTATGTCGTTTTCTCTTCCAGGAATGATGCCAAAACTGTCAATGTTATCACAACTGCGTGTTTCTCCAAGATCACCAAGGTGAGCTGTAGGGCTGCCACTTCCTGCATCGTGCTTTAACAGTCCTGCAGTTCCAGTTTAGAGGCAGGAGAGCAGCTCTGTAAAAACAAACACCATGATGATCAGCTGTATGATATTGGCCAAAAAAAAAAAAAGGCAAAAGTTTGCCTTTGATACCTGACTTTTCTTCTGTTGAGCTCCGGCAGTTGAAAGAAACTCAGAGACAATGTTTAACTTAGAGTAAGGGCTATGGTAGCTCTTTTCTCGGTGGCGTGTAGACATTCTTGGCAGTCTACCAAAAGGTAACTGTATAAAGCCTGGCCGATGTATGTTTAAGTCACAGTGTTTAATGCTAGACACAGGTATAGAAAGACAGTGATTAGATGCCACAACCTAGGTGCCCATGCCTCAAGTACATGCGTGTTTGAGGCTCATGGCCCTTCCATCCTTGTCAAGGGGAGAGCTAACTCTCCTTTCGTATGACATAATCTAATAAATGACTGGGGAGTGCTGGGCGTGGAACCAGGGACTGGACTTACTCCCCAGCTTATGCTCTGCCACCCAGCTGTATCCCTCTCCCCTACTAGGTAAAGATGATGCTGCATATTTATGAAATACGTGACACTATGGAATATGTTAAATGGTGAAAAAGGAGTAATTACCCTTCCTCCTACCCTTCAGACACAGCAGTGCATGTGTGTGTGATGGGAATGTAAACAGAAGTGTGCATTTGTAAGCTGGATAAGTTGATTGTTTTCCTTGTTGGTCTTTAGATATTGGTTGCTGCTTTGACGTTCTTCCTTGGGAAAGATGAGGAAGAGAAGCAGGACAGTGACTCAGAATCCGAGGTGGGTTAATGCAGTCCTGACGGCACAGTTGCTCATGTGCGACTCCTCTGAGTTCAGACTGTAAGACCTTTAGGAAAAAATGCTAGCAGTTTTGTAGGTAATGCCAACATGACAGAAGTAGGGAAGAAAGGAGAATGATGCTGCAGTGCCTTTAATCAAAATTTGTGTCCCTGTCTCAAAACCAAAATAAGAAGGAAAAAAAAAGATTTGTGATAAGCAATTTTTCTTAGAAGACGTAAAAAGAAGTTCTTTTCGGTAAACATCCTAGAAATACATGTGTAGATACATACAGGCCTGGCGTGATGCCGCAGTGGTCACCTGCTGCTCCTGCAGAGCACTGGAGTTGGCTCACACCATCATGTTAAGACAGTTTACAGCTGCATTGACTCCAGCTAGGGGATTCAGCACCTTAGGAGCTCCTGCAGGGATGTGCAGACACACACAGACACATGTGCACACAGGCTCACACATACAGACACATGTGCACACAGGCTCACACACACACATGTGCACACAGGCTCACACATACACACACACACACTGAAATCCTTTTAGCATCAATAAGTCAATCAGTAATGTCTGATAAATTCTTACTACATTTCATTGTAAAAACTTTCAGATAATAATTTACAGAGTAAAGGTTTTCTTCTTTGTCTTTTCTTTCATTTATTTACTTACTTATTTATGTATTAGTTTGGTTTCTCTGTCAGTGTAGCCCTGGCTGTCCTTGACCTCTCCACTCTGTAGACCAGGCTGGCCTCAAACTAAGAGATCTGCCTATCTCTGCCTCCAAGTGCTGGAGTTAAAGGCGTGCGCCACCGTGCCCAGCTTGGAGAAAGGCTTTTTTGACCTTGGGTTACTTCTGTCATATTTCCTTCCTTCTGGATAATGCATTTCTTTTCCAGTGCATTTATGTATGTTTGTACAAATAGTCTTATGTGTTGTAAGCTTTTAGAAGCTGTGTACATAGCACATACATGCTGCAGTGCACTTTGTTTGTGTTGGTGTATGCAGAGCTACTGTTTTGTTTAGATCTATGGATATCCACGACTTATTCCAGAATATGAATGTATTATACACTAAACATTCTTCTATTGATAGTTTCCTGAAAATAAAAGCAACATTATATCTGCATATTATACTGAAATGAAAAGTAATACTAAATCTAAGCACAAATTCAGCACTGCAGTGAAAATTTTTGCACTTGTGTCTATATTTCCTGATTTTGAAAGTTGTATTCATTAGTAAATGTGTGCAAAAAGTTTAAGAACCGAAATGTAGGGTCCAGAGATAAGGCTCAGCAGATAAAAACAGTTCCAGCGCAGTTCCAGTGACCTGAGTTCCATATACCAAGTAAAGATGGAAGCACAGAGCCAGCTCAGCAGTCCTGTCCCCTGATGTCTGCACAAGCACTGTTACATATAAGCACACACGTTGATGATGATGAAGGTGTTTGTGAAGCAACCAGACACCTGTAACTGCAGCTCACGGCCCCTGCATTCACATGCGTACACACATATAAACACATGCTGACATGGAAGCCAAAGTAAATAAATGTCTAGAACAAAAGGATGTGGCTGAAAGGATCCCACGCTGACTCTGTGCAGATGTGCCTGTGTCCAGTTTCCCAGTGTGCTTTGTTCTTCAGGAGGATGGGCCCACAGCGAGAGACCTGCTGGTGCAGTATGCCACGGGAAAGAAAGGCTCCAAAAACAAGAAGAAGCTGGAAAAGGCGATGAAAGTGCTGAAGGTGAGGCTGTGCCTGAGAATGCAGCGGCAGTCCTAGAGTGCAGAATATGCACGAGCTTTAGCCAGCACATTTAAGGTTTCGAAACCAAGAGATAGCGTTAAAAACAAACCTTAGATATGTGTGAAGAATTGTAAGCATTAACATTCTAGGTGAATAGGCTACGTTCAGCTATGACAAAACTCGTAACTTGAATAAATTAATTCGATTAACTTTCCCTTAACTAGACCTGAGTTCTTAGAACAACATGGAAAAGCATTTGTTGTTTGGTGATGGTTATCCCAACAATCAATAGTTTGATCCCTCTAAAGTGGTGGTGATGGGGTTACAGTTTATTTCTGTGAGGGTTATGTATGTATGTGTGTGAGGTTGATGCAGGCACATGTGAACACAGTATGGGTTGCCCAAGGTCAGTACTGGGTATCTTCCATCACTCTGCATCCCTCACTGACTGTGGCTAGCTGGTCAGTGAACTCCAGGAATCCCAGTGCTGGGACTGCAGGGTTCCCCACACACTTCTTGAGATCAAACTCGGGTCCTCGGGCTCATGTGGCAAGTGCTTTGCCACCTGGGCCATCTCCCTGGCCTCTGTGTGGTCTTAGTCTTTGGATCTTTAAATTTCTTTTAAGTCTCACATTTTAATAGCTGATACATTTTTAATAGCTGGTATATTTTCAAAGTTTTTGTTTTAAAATGTTTTTTAAGACAAGGTATCACTCAGCTGTCCTGGAGCTCACTCTGTAGACCAGGCTGGCCTCACACTCATAGTAATTCATAGTAATTCAGACGCTGTAGCTGTCTTCAGACACACCAGAAGAGGGCATCAGATCTCATTACAGATGGTTGTGAGCTACCATGTGGTTGCTGGGAATTGAACTCAGGACCTCTGGAAAAGCAGTCAGTGCTCTTAAACGCTGAGCCATCTCTCCAGCTCCCCCAAACCCTCCTCCCCCCACATACACACACACACACACACACACACACACACACACACTTTAATTCTTAACAATGAAATGAGATTTTTTTTTTACATCAAAGAGTTTTTTGGTTGGCTTGGGTTTTTTTGTTTTGTTTTGTTTTTTTGTTTTGTTTGTTTGTTTGTTGAGACAGGGTTTCTCTGTATAGTCCTGGCTGTCCTGGAACTCACTCTGTAACCAGGCTGGCCTTGAATTCAGAAATCCGTCTGCCTCTGCCTCCCAAGTGCTGGGATTTAGAGGCATGCGCCACCACTGCCCGGCAGCTTGGTCTTTTTTGTTTTGTTTTGTTGTTTTGTTTTTCTTTTAAATTAGTGTAATGGGGCAGGGAAATGGCTCAGTGGGTAAGAACGCTGCTGCCCAGGCATGGTGGCCTGAGTTCAGATATCTAGCTCTAGTGGGAGAAGAGATGGGTGGGTCCCCTAGAATGTGGTAACCAGCCAGGGTCACTGGAAAACAAGCTCCAGGTTCGGTAAGAAACCCAGTCTCGGGGCTGGTGAGATGGCTCAGTGGGTAAGAGCACCCGACTGCTCTTTCGAAGGTCCGGAGTTCAAATCCCAGCAACCACATGGTGGCTCACAACCATCTGTAACAAGATCTGATGCCCTCTTCTGGAGTGTCTGAAGACAGCTACAGTGAACTTACATATAATAAATAAATAAATAAATCTTAAAAAAGAAAAAAAATAAGAGTTTTAAAAAAAAAAAAAAAAAAAAAGAAACCCAGTCTCAGTGAGACAAGGCAGAGTGATAGAGCTGGCTCGGACCCGCTAGTAGGTCATGTGAAAAGAATTCTGGGCAGAGGGGTTTTGAACTGTTTTCTCTTTCAGAAGCAAAAGAAGAAGAAGAAACCAGAAGTGTTTAACTTTTCAGCTATTCACTTGATTCATGATCCCCAAGGTACCATAATTACTGCTTTTAAGTTCCTTGTTGGCCGCATTACTTCCTGTGTTCTTTGTCTTCTTTTTGGTCAAGGTTCCTTAATCGAATCACCTAGGGAGCTGGGTAAAGTGCAGGTTCTGCTTCATCAGGCTGTGGCTTCAGAGTCTGCATTCCCAAGGAAGTCCAAGTAGCTTGGCTGCTGGTGGTCTGCAGACCATAACATCAGAAGCAAACTACATCCAGAGTCACTGTAGAGCTTAATACACACACATCTCAGGAATCTGTATTTGTGTATTTAGGAATATGTGTGTACATACATGCATATATGTGCATGTAACACCAAAAAAAGGCAGGGAGTTTGAAGGGAGGAAAGGCAAGGGGGAAATGATATATTATAACCTCAAAAAGTAAAAAGAATAATTTTAAGAGTAGATCTTAGGAACCCTGGCTGAATTGCCGCCCGAGGGGGTAAGAGCATTGTCTGTTCTTGTAGAAGACCCAAGTTTGGTTCCTAGCACCCACAGGAGGCAGCTCACGGTACCAACCCAGCTGTAAGGGGATCCAACACCTCCTCTGGCCTCTGTGGGCACCTGCACACATGTGCTCTCATACACACGTGCAAGCATGTACTAAAATAAAAATAAATTCTCTAAAGAAATGTAAAAGATCATTTAGAATGGTGGCTCCCGGCTTTAATCCCTGACTCAGGAGGCCGAGGCAGAGGCCGAGGCAGGCAGATCTCTGGTTCCGGGCCAGTCTGGTCTACAGAGTGAGCTTTGGGACAACTATACTTACATAGTGAGACCGTCCTTTAAGAAACATCTGAGGACTGGTGAAGCTGAGCTTGGTGTTTGCACCGCTAGGACTTTGCTGTCCCTTCCCCTGGGCCTGTAGAGCCCTGTTCTGCAGCCGGGAACCCACAGCCGGGAACCCACAGCCGGGAACCCACAGCTGGGAACCCACAGCGACTCTCTGGTTCCTTCCAGACTTCGCAGAGAAGCTTCTGAAGCAGCTGGAGAGCTGTAAGGAGCGGTTTGAGGTGAAGATGATGCTCATGAACCTCATCTCCAGATTGGTGGGCATTCACGAGGTATGGAGCTCGCGGCTTCTCCTGGGGGGTTAGCAGTGGGGTGGGCTTGGGGAAGGAAAGCCGTTATGTAGAACACTGTCTCAGCTTTAGTCCCCAAGTCGTTTGCAGTAAGAGTCAGCAGCAAGTGCAGCCTATCCTTCTGAAGGCAGCTGCTTTTATCTACTGCTGTTTCCCCAGTGCATATGAATACTGATGTTTGCACACTCAGTTCACGTGTAACTGTTCTGTGCTCTCTTTGCACTTGTTACTTTCAGATACATGTTCCCGAACCAGAGCGAACCACATACTTGTATTGACTCTTGCTACCTCACTGTGTGCCTAACTAACCCTTCCTGACATTCTTGACTTCTAGGTGTCTCTGGTAGGGAGTCATTTGTTTGCAATGCTGGGTTCCCTAGCTGCTTGTTGGTGTGTGTGTGAGTGTGTGTGTGTTGTACATGTTGGTACTTTTAGAGTAGCTGCCTTTACCAAAAATTTAGACCACAAAGAAATGTGCAGCGCATGTGTTCAGTGCCCACAGAAGCCAGAAGAGAGCTTAGGTCCTCTGGGACTGGAGAGTCACCATGTTGGTGCTGGGAACAGCTCTTAGTGGCAGAGCCATCTCTCCAGTCCAGTTTTGTGACATGGTTGAATGTGTTGCTCTCCTTCCCCCAATGTGGTTAAGCTGGAAGATAATAGAGTCAGGGCTGTCAGTTTGTGCTATTCAGATCTGTCCTGTCCTGTTCCCAGGACCTTTGATACCAGCTGGTTCTGGTCTTGCTTCTCTCTGTGAACACCAACACGGAGCTCTGCAGCTAGGCCAGTAGCAGAGTTAAAGAGTGTGGGTTTTGTTTGCCTTTGCCTACTTCATTCTGCCCTTTCTCTCGCATGTGGTGAGGCAGCAGGGTAGTGTTGGGGAGGAAATTCTTTCCCTGGGTGACTGCAGCGTATTGAGTTAGCCTGTGACAGAACAAGTCAGGTGCATTTGTCGTGAAATGAGGTTACATGATGGAACTGAAATCCCATGCTTAGGTTTATAAATGTTAAAGCTGCCGTGCTCTTCTCTCCACAGCTTTTCCTCTTCAACTTCTACCCTTTTGTGCAAAGGTTTCTGCAGCCCCACCAGAGAGGTAACCTTCTGTGTGTGCTCCTTGCTGGCCTCAACCTAAGGGGTGGCTGGTCCATGGTTCTTGTGTCATTAAGGACAGATGTAGTTATATGTGTTCTGTATAGAGAGGGAAAATGGAATGCTGAGGCAGGAGGATCAGAACTTCAAGCCAGCCCCAACTACATGCTGGATTGGAGGCTAGCCTGGAGTACATCAAAGCTCTTCTCAAACAAACAGAAGACCAGACCCAACCCTAACCTTCCCAGCAAAAAGCACGACAAAGGAGGACAGAGCGGCCTGCGTTTCTTCCTTAAATCAGCACATTTCCTTTTCCTATTCGTTAGCTACAAGCGGGGGTTATTTTCCAAGTACTGCTCTTGCAGAGAATCAGATGAGTTCAGTTCCCATTACCCACTTCAGGCAGCTCTGGGGAGTGCAGTGCCCTCCTTTGGTCTTTGTGAGCACTGTGCTTATGTGCACAAAGTCACACACACATACAAACCACTATTCTTTTTTTTTTTTTTTTAAGTAAAATAAAAATTAAAGATAAATTTTTTAGCAAGTCCTTTTATAATCTAAATTCTCCTCTTGACCATTCTAATTTGGGGGCTTTGCAGTGAAGAGCACGCACTACTCTTGTGTAGGACCTGGATTTACTTCTCAGCTCCCACATGGTGACTCAGCCATCCATAAACTCCAGTTAGGAGATCTGATACCCTCCTTTGACCTCTGCAGGCACCAGGTAACCAAGTGGTGCAGATACACGAGTGCAGGCAAAACATCCGTACACATAAAAATAAATAAATCGCAAAAAGAGAGAAACTGTAGTTTTCACCTTCAACTGTAGCTGCGTGGTGGCAGGGCTTTATGTTCTCCATGGCCTTGTGTGCAGTCTCAGTCAGCAGTGACACAGAAGCAGGCAAAGTTGGTTACCTGCTTTACCTTTGGAACTTAACCAGAACAGGAAGGAAGTGAACAGGTGAGCTTCTGACGTGAGCCTGATATTGTGCTAAGAGCTCTCTCTACATCACTGGGTCAGGTTGTTAAATGGCCTTCAAAGAAATGACAAATCAACATTTGCCCCTCCTTTCCTTGTTTGTTGACTGGTGATGGCTTATTGTTTTGTTTTTGTATTTTGTTCTTGAGAAACTCTCACTCACTATACATGCTTGGCTAGTCTGGAACTTCTTTGTAGACCAGGCCAGCCTTGAATTCACAGAGCTCTGCCTGTCTCTGGCATGCACCTGAACCCAATTTGATGCTTGTTTGTTTTTGAAACAGTCTCTGTAGCCCAGGCTGGCTTGAACTTCAGCAAACCTCCCACACTGGCCTCTTGTGTGCTGTAGTTACAGCCTGAGTCATCGTGTCTGGTTCCAAGGCCTTGTTCTTTACATATACTATGCTGCCTCTTGGAAGAAAGTGTGATATGTGTATATTGAGTTCGTTCAACAAATGTTTGTGACTTGTTTGGTTAGTTTGGGACTTAGACTGGATTTTGGTATGCAGCCCGAGCTGGCCCCGATGTCAGTTTCTGCTACCATTCTTAAGTGCTAGGATTGTAGGTGTGAGCTACCGCTCATGGCCTTTGTAGTTTCTGTGAATGCACAGGAAGCCAAGGAGAGCAGAACATCTGTGAGATGCTGAGGTCCACAGTGACCCTAAAGCAGAGTCCTTCCTTAACTCAGCGAATTTGTGCTCTAGACAGAAGTCTAGACATCGTCACTGGGTAGAATATCCAGGCGGAGTGTTTGGAAGAGGAAAGCAGAGGAAGGACAGGAGCAAGCATGGGGCAGGTGCTGTTTAGGCTGTAGGGTCAGGCAGGCCTTTCTGATAAGCAGCAGTTGAGCAAGGGCCTGAAAGTGGCACCGGTTGAACCATGCAGACAGGTCGGGGCTGGGGTTGAGGTAGATACATAAGTGGCAGTCATGACATGTGGATTTGCTTGCCACGTTGCAGTAGTCCTTGGAGGCAGAGTGACAACATTTGCCCTTTCTATCTCTTGTGCTTTTAGAAGTCACGAAGATCCTTCTGTTTGCTGCACAAGCCTCTCATCACCTGGTGCCCCCAGAGGTGAGACACTTCCCCTGACCTCCAGGTTGTGTGTGTGGAGGGGTGCCACCGTTGGCATGTTATGGTTTCTTCCCAGAGTTATTGTCTCTCCTGACCCTTCTTTAAATGAACAGACGAGACCTAACTCCTAAGGAGATGGACACAGAAGTTAGCTGTACAGTTGACAGAAAGGAGCTAGCTGAGGCTTCTGAGTTTAATAACCAAGTTTTATGACTCGGAAGGACCAAGGGTATTTGTGAGTTCATGGTGATTAGTTTTTAAATTCAAAGAAGATTGAATTATCTTGTGTCAAAAGCACAGTATTGTTTTGGTCATTGTTGGAAACAATGTAATGGAATAAATGTGGTAAGAAGAGGAGGCTACAGAGATGGCCTTAGTAGGAAAGAGTCTTTGCTGCTCTTCGGGAGACCCAGGCTTGGTTCCTAGAACACAAGTTAGGCAGCCAGGTGCTCTGCTGCTTCCAGCCTCTGAGCCCACCAGCATGACACACAGACACACACACACATGAATACAAAACAGAACCTTTAGACAGAGAGCAGGAGCGAGACCATTTGGGAGAAGGAAGAGAAGAAGCAGAGGTGAGTGGAGAGTGCACTGTGGAAATGAAGGGTCGCAAAGTGACGAGTGTGTAAAAAAAAAAAAATGCCACAATGAAACCTGTTACTTTGTATGCCAACCTAAAACATTAATTTTTAAAAAAGGAAAATTATGTTATAATCCAGTCACGTGACTCAGTGGGTAAAAGTACTTAACAGAAAACTGACGCCATGAGTTTGATACCCAGAACTCATTTAAACTAAATGCAACTGTGCACATCTAATCTGGTACTCCTATCAAGAGATGATAGGCAGGAAGGTCTCCCCAGAGAGCAAAGGCCAGTGAGCCTGGAGAGGATGAGAAGCGAATCCTACAAGTTGTCCTTTGACCTCTACACATCTGCCCTGGTACATGTGCACATGCATGTGCTCGGGTATAAGTATTCTCTCTCTCTCTCTCTCTCTCTCTCACACACACACACAATGTAAAAGAGAAAACGCTGTTAAAGGAGGTAAACTTTACCATATCTATAGCCCGGAAGACTGAGCTGGGGGCGCACTCGTTTCTGTCTTCCTTAGCTCCTTAGCTTTGGTTCTCAGCGCGCACCCTAAGGCAGAAGGTTGCTGCTGCACCACAGTCTGAGTGCAGGGGAAGCAGGGACCTCCGCCTGACTCAGCTCTTTTGTTTCCAACTCAGATTATTCAGTCGTTGCTTGTGACGGTGGCCAACAATTTTGTTACTGACAAGAACTCTGGGGAAGTCATGACCGTAGGGTATGTAAAACATACTTGGGGACAGTCAGTGTTTATAATGTACTAAGATAGACAGTTATGCTGTGCGTGTGGTGTCTAGAAAAGTGGTTTCCCCGGGAGGCTTTGTAATTTCATTTATTGGTGAGAATTCTGAAGAGGGAACTAGATAACAGTACTTGTCCCAATCAGCCATTTTTATAGTTTTAGATGTTTTATAGTTTTATGAGAATGATTTCATTAGCCTAAGTTTTTCTTTTTCTTCCACCTTGGATTTGTCTCCTGAAGGCGCAAGAGATTTGTTAATGAATCACTCTTTACTTCTAGAGAACTGCAATTGCCCTTTTGGGTAACACAAAGGTTTATCTAATCTGTGCACCTGTAAATGATATGCTAAGCAGTTTCTCTGTGTCTCCCTTGCAAACTGCTGCTGGGGTAACAGCCCTAAAGACCTTTAACCCTCCCTTCCAGTCTGACTTCACGCCTTCTCTCCTTAGCACTGGAAGCAAATAATGCCATGATTTGTTGTGGCTGATTCTTATTACACAACTGTCAGAGGAAGTGCAACTGTTGGGAATGTCAGTCTGTAGGGCCCTTTGCCCTCACAGTCTCTGCCACACTGCAGGCTTAGGGGGCCTAAGCCTAGAAAGTCCAGCCTAGTACGCTTATTTTACATCCATTTTCCTTTTCTAGGATCAATGCTATAAAAGAGATCACAGCTCGATGTCCTCTGGCCATGACTGAAGAGCTTCTCCAGGACCTGGCTCAGTATAAGACACACAAAGATAAGAGTGAGTAGTTCTCTGTAGGCAGTGAGTGCAGTGTGGCTCCCTCCCTCCTACCTCACTGCTGCCTTTGCTTGAGAATTTCTAATCAAAGGCAGTGTCTCCTAGATGTGATGATGTCTGCCAGGACTTTGATCCATCTCTTCCGGACATTGAACCCTCAGATGCTGCAGAAGAAGTTCCGGGTAGGTTAATCTAAAGATGGTGGTCTCAGAAAGTGAGGGTAATGCCTGCAGTTCACATGTTAGATTAGCTTTCCTGGAGAGTGGCTGTGATGTGTGTGGGTCTGTTCCTCAAGCTTAGGGGGCACTTGATTGAGTTCCTTGGTCCTCGGCCCTTGCTGCTGGCATGTGCTCTGTGATGGACAGCTCAGTCCGAAAGGTCTGCTGGGCTGTGTGTAGTTGACAGTGTGTGATACTGTCAGCAGGCTGGAGTGAGGTGCTGCCTCTTTCAGCAGAGAGGGAGGTGTGTTTGTAATACAAAGACATAGCACTGTTGAGACCTAAAATGTCAGAGCAGTTTGGTATTCTTTACAAAGCCAGTTTCTCAAATTCAATCAGGAGACAGTGAGGAAGAAGTGAGCCTGCTGTACCTGGGGTTACGTTGTTTCTGACATGTAAGCAGGCCGTCCCTTATTTGACTACATGTTTAATAGTGCTCACATCCTATAGTGCCTTTCATAATGAATTTTTTAAAAATCTAAGCATCTTATTTTTTTAAGCACCTTACTTTTAAATAATTTTCTCTTTTAGGGTAAACCCACTGAAGCCTCCATCGAAGCAAGAATACAAGAATATGGAGAATTAGATGCTAAAGATTACATCCCAGGAGCAGAGGTTCTAGAGCTTGAGAAGGGAGATAATACAGAAGATGATGAAGGTCCTCTGCCTGCCCTTTGCCTTGCCTTTTGCTGGGGTTTGAACCTTGCTCAGTCTCTACTATGTTAGGGAAGCTGCCTGGCAGGACTAGGGAGCTGCTTACGAGGGAAAATGGCAGACCACAGACTCAGACAGGCTCCCTGTGGTCTGAGGATAGGCTGTGTTTTCTGGCTCCTTCCTTCCTTCCTTCCTTCCTTCCTTCCTTCCTTCCTTCCTTCCTTCCCTCCCTCCCTCCCTCCCTCCCTCCCTCCCTCCCTCCCTCTCTCCCTCCCTCCTTCTTTCCTTTCTTCCCTCCACCCCTTTTTTTGAGACAGAATTTCTCTGTTTAGCAAAACCCTAGATGTCCTGAACTCACTCTAGACCATGCTAGCCTTAAACTCAGAGTTACTCCTGTCTCTGCCCCCTGAGTTCTGGAATTAAAGCTATGTGCCACTACACCCAGCCTCTGGTATGTTTCTTACTCAGAATCCATTCCTCTTTGAGCTGTAAGAATTAGGTAAATCACTGTAACAATTTGGCTTTTAGTAGATTCTTAGTCAGTGCTAGTCCCTGTTCCTTAAATTAAATTGATGTGGCATAGCACACATCAACTCCAGTTGTTGGTAAGTGGCGCATCCTACCTTGCTCACTTACCTCATCTTGCTGTGACTCTTTCCCACAGATGGATGGGAAAGCGCCAGCCTCAGTGAGGAGGAGGAAGAGGATGGTGAGTGGGTTGACGTGCACCACTCTTCTGATGAGGAGCAGCAAGCAATTGTAAGTCCATATGGCTTCGAGACTGCGGCATGCTCATAGTTACCTAGATGCCATTTTTTGCTGGGCCATGTTAAAATTTAAATGACTTGAGCTGTCTGTCACTTAAGCTGGTAGTCAATTCTCCTTTTGGCTGTATGCTTTTCAAGGCCACGAAGCTGGACAGCATGCCCATGGAGGAGCGGAAAGCCAAGGCTGCAGCCATCAGCACCAGTCGAGTTTTAACGCAGGATGACTTCCAGAAAATCCGCATGGCCCAGATGAAGAAGGAAATGGATGCTGCTCCGGGGAAAGCCCAGAAAAGGAAATACTTAGAAATTGACAGTGACGAGGAGTCCAGGTGAGGCTGGCCCAGCCTGCAGTCAGCCGTGTGCCAGTGACAGCAGCAGGCAGACAAATCCCACCCCATCCTGTATTTAATTTTCCCTCACCACAGGGGTGAATTGCTGTCTCTTCGGGACATTGAACGCCTTCATAAAAAGCCCAAGTCTGACAAGGAAACGAGACTAGCAACTGCAATGGTGAGTGGGGCATACATCAGTCTACCATTTGCAAACAGAGAGCAAATAAAATGAATAAAAATGCCCCAGTGATGTAGCCATAAACTCCCCGTCTCTCTTCATCCATGAAAGAGACGTATATAAACATAGAATAAGATGCGCCATCATTAGGTGTTGAGTTGGCTAAGTTTTTTGTTTTGCTTTGAGATGGGTGGAATCTTATATAACCCATAACCCAGGCTGGTCTAAAGCTTTAAGTAAGGAAGCCCTTGGCTGCCTGATGCTCCTGCCTCGACTTTGAAGGTGGGTGCAGACAGGTGCTGCCGCGCTTGGTTTATGTGGTGCCTGGGAGGGAACCTGGCCTCAGCATTCTCCCTGCTGAGCCACAGCCGAGCCCTAGTGGCTCTGTTTTGTGTTTTGCTGTATTTTGTTGTTGTTTTGAGACAGGCTCTCCCTATGTGTCTATGGCTGTCCTGGAACTTTCCATATAGACCATTGAATTTAAAGACCAGCTTGTATCTGACTCCCGAGTGTTGGGATTAAAAATATATACCACTACATTAGACTTTTGACCACTCTATATAGCCTTGTGACTACCACTCAGAAACAAAATGTAGAGGATAAAAATGCAGCGTTACACTGTAGTTGATGGTATCAGAAGGCTTAGCGCATTTTTTAAAGCAGTAGAAGCTTACGTTCACAGTCAGCGTCAGCCTCTGGCTCGTGCTGTCGCTGCTCATGTTTGTACAGCGACTATTGTCAGCTGCTCCTGTGCCTTAACTGCCCTGGGGAGTCATCAAACACAAGCTCTGCCTCACCTTGCTTCTGTCTGAAGGGAGACCCGTTAGATAGTTCAGAGCCCGCGCTCTCTCCTCTACACGCTCCACACACTGATGTCTTTCCTTCCTCCTTTTCCTACCACGCCAAAAACAGCTTTGCTTTCTGGGAATCAGGCTGAATCAGTCCATTTCCTTCCACTAAGCTCAAAGCTTGTTTCTGTTGGATTGAGTCTAGGGAGCAAGAGCTGTGTTCTGTCCCCATCTCGTCCTTGGCATCCAACGGGGCCATTAGAGAATGCCTGAGCTGTGTTATCCATGAAGAAATACTGATCACTGATTTTTTGTGCTTATAGGCTGGAAGGACAGACCGAAAGGAGTTTGTGAGGAAGAAAACCAAAATAAACCCATTTTCCAGTTCCACAAACAAAGAGAAGAAAAAGCAGAAGAACTTTATGATGATGCGGTATAGCCAGAATGTCCGGTCAAAAACAGCACGGTCCTTCCGGGAGAAGCAGGTGGGTCTAGCGTGAAGCCTGTGTTCAAGACAGCCTATGTTTGACAGGCGGGGTGTCTTCTGAGGGCCACGTGCCGAGTGTGCTCTGAGGCTGGGAGCAGTCAGGGTGGGAAAGACTTAAACTTGAGTTGATAGCAGTCACCATGTGACCTGTGGGTGACCCAGGATCTTCTCTGTAAGTAAGAGAAGCAAGAGTGGGGTTGGGGGGGGTGGGTGGTGGCGGTGGCTACTGTGTGAACTCACCCAGGCTGGCTTTTCTTGGAGATTCTCTTGCTTCAGCCAGCTAGGTGTTGCTTTGCTTCATGATTGCAGGCACCATGGTACCATGCATGGCCCAGGGTCATGCTGTGTGGCTGGCCTGCTTATCTCAGTAATGGACATTGTGCAGCCTCCTCTCGTGGATGCATATCAGATCTTATCACAGATCATTGTGAAGCAACTGTAGAAAACCAATTCCAGACTACATGGTTTCCTGGTAGCTAGCCAACGACAGGCTGCCAAGACTGAGTGTAGAGACCAGCCCTCTAGGCAGCTATGTGACTGCGAGGGTCCCACCGCCTGAGCTCTGCTCTGCCTTTCTTTTGCCTGTAATCCGTCTTTAACACGTGTACATAACAAAGTGATGCCATTTCTACATAAGGGCTCTATCCTCCTGAGCCTTGCTAACATCTTAGGCTGAGGAAAACGCAGCCACCCTGTTAGCAGCCTGGCTTTGAACAAGGTTTAATTTAGCTTAGGGCACCACTCCCTCACTTCTGTTCTATAGAATGCCTTTTTTTTTTAGCATGATAGAGAAGCAGACATCATCACAGATCCTGTGGTTTGAAGACAGAATCACAACCAGCTACAACACACACCACTGCTTTTACCCCACCTGATGTATTTCAACACAAAGTGATTTAAAATTTTTAAAAATTGGCCTGGAGAGATGGCTCAGTGGTTAAGAGCGCTGACTGCTCTTCCAGAGGTTCAATTCCTAACAACCACATGTGGGCTCACAGCCATCTGTAAATAGGATCTGATGCCCTCTTCTGGTGTGTCTGATGACAGCTACAGTGTACTCATATAAATAAAATAAAATAAATCTTTTTTTTTTTTTTTAAGAGTTAAAAATTTTAACAGCCTAGGTTGGTGAGATGGCACATGAGGTAAAATTCAGGAACCATGATGTGCAAAGAGAGAATTAGTTCAACCAAGATGTGCTGTGAAACCCACCCGGGCACCAGGGCATGTGCACCTTCACACACACACACACACACACACACACACTACAGTAAAAAAAAAAATTTTAAGTAAGAGCCTGAATTAGCTAGGAAGAGATCTTTGCCTTGAGCTTAATTCCCTGGATTTTAACTCCTAAATTAATGTCTTGAAGTCGGAGCTATTGAAGAGAGATGACAGGTGACATGGTAAGATTGTCTTACTTTGACCACTGAGCCATCTTGCTGACTTGGATTGGATCCTTTAGGGAATATTTTATTACATGATGTTGTTATGAGAGTTCTTGGCCTAGTCGTTCTTGTCTGGTACCTTGATGATGTAGTTGATGTAACAGGTTCTTACTGGTTCTTGACATAGTCTTTCTCTTCTCTTGCAGCTAGCACTACGAGATGCACTTCTGAAAAAGAGGAAAAGAATGAAGTAACTTATCAGCAAATTATCCATTTCCTGCCCCATGCTGTGTGTATCAGCATGCCAAAAATTAGTAAACATTTGTTTACATTAAAGAGTCAAGGAACACTATAATTTGTAAACCACAGTAACATTTGTAGCAATTTGGTATTCTTAATTGGGAGGTGGGGCTGGTGGGAATGTGAAATGTAAATAGTAGCAATGTTAAGAAGTGCTGAGTACCTACTGATTGCTGCTGCCTATGTAGCTGAATGAGCCAGAGCCCTTGACTGAGGGCAGATGTACATACGGTGTTTATAGTAAGCTGTACATAGTTCCCTGGTGGCAGCTAGTCCGTCTTCCTGGGGTCACTGGGCTCCTGGACTAACTGTGCGGGGATGGGAGTTATTCATGCTCTGCAATCAGGACAGTGTTACAAGAGTAAGAGGTTCTTACTTGTAAATAGGCTTGCCTGCTCAAACAGGCTCCTGCTGTACAGATTCAGGTAGACAGTTGAGCTCCACTCTTTTATTTTTTTAGTATAAAGAGTTTTTGCTAAGCTCTCATTTTTTTTAATTGCCTTAAGTCTAAATAGTGATTTTGAAATGCCTAGCAGGGTGTGGTGGCACACACCCATAATCCCAGCACTTGGGAAGTCAAGGCAGGAGGCTCGTGAGTTTAGAACCAACTTGACATCCTGAGTTAGTTCAGGGCAGCCTGAGCTACGTAATTGAGAAGCAAAGCTATCTTTGAGCTATCGTTGGGTGGCTGGTTCTCTGCTGCCTGTTGCTGTTGGGGTTTGTTTTCCTTTCTTTCCTGTGCGGGAGGCGAGCCCTGGGCCCTCTTGCTCACCCTGAGCAGGTTCTCCCTGGGCTTCACCCCACCCCTGAGTGCCTACTCTTCACATGGTTTGATCAGTTCCCGTGCCTTGTTCTCAACCAAAGCTACAGGTGGTTAGTAGTCAGATGGGTGTGTACCGCGGTGTGTGCTGCTGTTGCCACACGTGAATGCATTGCAGGACCCAGTCTGCATGCAGGCTGCTGGCTTTAGAAGCAGTTTGATGCCTTTTGCCTCAGACTTCCTAGGTGCTATTGTCATGAGAACAGGTTTGATGTTCACGTTAGAGGAAGGGCAGTCTCTGCCCCTGGGCTGGAGAGCAACTGCTGCTGGTTGCCTTCCTCTCCATCGATGGCTCTGTTCAGCTTCTGAGGTCGACTTGGGTTTATTTGTCCCTTGCTTTCCCCAACGGTGCCCAGGTCACTGTAGGGGACTGCCCGTCAGCCTCACCCAGCACTGCTGTGGAGGAAGTTTCTGGTGCCTATCTGTGTGTGTGAGACCTGAAGCCGTCCCTTGGCCTTCTTCCTGTGTTCCTCACGGGTGTGTGCTCAGGAACCAGCTCTGAGCAGCCGGAGCTCTGAAAGCAGCTGGAGCTCCCAGCCCCTGGGACTTCAGGCACACAGTACCAAGGCCAGTTCTAGGCTGCTGGGTCATACCCAGGGATTGGCATAGAAATCCAGAATGCCAGCATGCCACATGCATGGCATTAGCAAAGTTCACAGGACGCTCTCGCCTGTTCCCTGCAGCATCTCTGGTGCTAGCTAAGGGTCTCCTATGATGTAGAGGGCACAGCAGCTGTTTGAACATGAGGATTAACCCCAGCCTGCCACGGTTTCCATCTGTAAATGTTAGACCACCTACCTCTCTTTTAGTAAATTGTGTTTTGGGAGGGTTTTTGTTGTTGTTGTTTTCCTTATAGTTGCTATGTTTATTTTAACCATCCAACCCAATGTTTAGGCAGCTAGTGTAAAGCCCATATTGAATATCCATTGTGTATAAAGCACTGCTAGATGTTTGTGTCATGTTGAAACTTATTCCCAATGCGTGTGGTAGGCAGGACCGCACTGTAGAAAACAGTTCCTAAGTCCGGTGGCTACTGGAATAGTTTTTAAATGTTACAGTTAATGCAAATTTTGTTTTTTGAAAATGTATAATGTATATAGAGTATTACATTGAAATTTCAGTTTAAAATGTATAATGTTTGTAGAGTATTACGTTGAAATTTCAGTTTAAAACGTTTAATTGTTCTGAGTGTCCTGTTTAAGCTCTTCTAGGTGACATATTTTTAAACTCTCTCTAGATGATGTTTTCTCCCAAATAGTACCCTCTCGTTCCTTACATGGTTTGGAGTGTATTTCTCGAGATTTAGGGAGGCTTTACCAGGTATGGGGACACACACCTGTAACCCCAGCACTTGGGAGAATGAGGCAGGCAGTGGGGTGCTCTGGGTTGAGACCACATAGCAAGAGAGCAAAACCCTGTCTGGGGGCTTGGGGGTGGGGTGAGGATATGAAATGGGGGAAGAGTAGAGAGAGCTTGACCAAAAGAAGAAAGCTTGCAGCAGCTGGAACTCTGGGTCAGGTCAGAGCTCCGGGATTAAGCCTTTCCTGTCGTCTCTGCTTCTCACCCATGTGAAGATACAAAGGAAAGCGGAGAGCACAGCAGCTTCAGCCACAGTCAACAGCACAACTCCTCTTCCTATAAGGCTGTCTGTGTCATTTTCTCCTGCAGATTCTGCTTGTGTGTTTTGACCATCTCATCTCAGTGTATAAGTAGCTAAAGTTTGAAAAGGATTTGTAGCATAATTCAGTGTACATGTAGGTAATTATAAAAAAATCCAGAAAATGTGCCAAATATTAGGGGGTGGGAGTTGGTGCTGGGATCATGTGTAAGGTGTATTTTCTTTCTACTTTCTGAGTCTTTCACGGTGTATATGTTTTTACTTAATGTCATTGTGTAAGAAACCAAAAAGTAAAAGTGAGGTGAGAAATAAAGGTCTGTGGCAAATCGTCCTTGTGAAATCTCTCCATAATTAGAAGGAGCAGCATCCTTCCCATCCCCCCACCCACACTGGCGAATGATGTCAGGATCAAGCCAAGGCCCCTCATGATGTGGGGCAAGTGAGCTACTACCAAGCTATACTTCAGACTAGACAGACCTGTGCTGTCAGCCCCAAGGCACTGTGGGCTTTAAGCGTTCTCCCCTTCCTCATTCTTTCCCTGGCTTCCCAGTGTCTAGAAAGATCCTATAAGACCCTGTCTGAGCCCTGCCAGCAATACTCAATGTTGTCAGAAGGACCATTAACCAGGGGCTGGAGAGCTGGATCAGTCTTTGTGACCCAGTGCCCTGTTTAAGGGCACCAGGCACGCATGTGGAGAAATACACATGCAGGCAAAACACCCTACACATTTAAAAAATCCTTTAAAAGTACCATTAACATGTTTAAAAAAAAAAAAAAAAAACTGGCTTACAGTTTGCACAAGAGTCTAAAGAAGAAAACCATAAACGTCAGCTCAAAGAAATCCCAAGTAGGCAAGAGCTGCAGTTTGTTTTGAGCTACAATATGAAAACATACATCTGTGGTCGTTTCCCTGCAGGTAACAGTGCATTTTAAATATCCTAACCAAACAAGAGCTTGTCTCCCATAAGTCTAGGTGTGGACAGATAACAAACTGCTTTGTCACCCTTGGACTTGAGATGTGGGTGTGGTGTGGCTGTGGTTGGCTCATTTCACATCCAGTTTTCATCTGAGTGCATTGTGCTGATTATTCTTAAGCCTCAACTTTCAACTCCTTTTCCTAGGAAAACAGTCCACAGAATCCCTCCTGCAGCCTACCAGAGTGATACATGGCCACTCTTCCTACGAGAAGGTGGGAAGTCGGGCTCTTGACCTCTGACTGCACAGTCATTCCAAGAGAACTGGGCTGCTTTCTAGCTAGGAGGACGTACATGGAACATGATTGGCGTCTGCCACAGCTTGTTAAATGACAGGAATAGATACAGCATCTCTAAACTATGGACAATATTGCGCACTCTAGTTAGGTGGAGTACTGGTTACATTCTTTTTGCTGTGATCAAATATCCGGGGAGAAGCAACTTAGGAAAAACTCACTTTGACTCCCAGTGTGAAGGGATACAACCTTTGTAGAGAGAGGCATGGCAGAAGGCAACTCCCTGGAGCCAGTGTGTGACTAAGGCTCCTCATCTCCACAGCCAGAAGCCAGAGCAAATGCCTGAAGCCCTCATTGGACCTCAGCCCAGGTCCCCCTGGCCAGCCTCCAGTTCCTAAAGTTCTGAACTCCAAAACCACCACTGCCAGCTCGTGAGGCTGTGGGGAACATTTGGTGCCCAGGTAACAATTGTTAGTGAACGTTATTTTAAGCTAAGAGGCAAGGCGGGATGTGTGGTGCCCACCTATAATCCCAGTACTCATGAGGCTGAGGTTGAAGGGATAGAGAATTTAAAGGTCAGCCTGGGCTACACACACCCTGTCTTAAAACATATACAGGAGATATAAACACTAGTAATGTAAGGGGGGGGTGTTTTTAAAGCAGCATATCTTTATATAGTATATGCAATATATTTAAATGTGTGGGACAGTAGACCGTGCCAGGACACTTGGTAAGGTTGAATGGGTCTGAGACCCCAGCACACAGGCATCCGCCTGAGATGATAGGCCATCTCCCTGCTCCCTACCAGGTTCCTGGCCCGGAACACACGCTACACTGGAATGTGTAGGAAACGTGACCTGTGGTCACAGAGTTCTCCGTGCTAATGAGGTATCTAGAGGTCCCGAGTGTTAAGCCAGTAAGCTTCCCTTCCTGGACATTCCTTCCTGCAAAAGGTATTTAGTCTCGGGTTCACCCTGAGAAGGTGGTATGCACCCATTTTCCACGATGAGCAGTCAATAAATGGTATGGATAAAGATGGAGCATGGAGAAAGCCTTTGACTGTGAGCTACAGCCTAAGTCTCCAGTAAAAGGCATCTCTGTGATCCCAGGCCAAGCTAAGGACAATCACCAAGGAACTAAGCCGGAGTTCTCACCCCCACCCACCCCTCCCAGGGCTCATTGGCCTCAGCCCCAGGACCCCTAACTCTGTCACTCCCCCACCCCCTCGTGGCCCAGTAGCACCTGAATGTCCAGGAGTTTGGAAGCTCCTGGTCCTAGGCTCTTCATTGCATTCTTGACTCTTCTGTGTGGTTTTCCAGCAGTGACTGGGTGCCTGGGAGTCAGGGAACCCCAGCCTTGGCCTCCCACATTTAGACTGCTTTTTCCCACCCCATGAGCAGTGTCTTGGCACTTCACCCTAGCGATGGGCCCACATAAATACATATATATGTAAATATATATATTCTATATATATATTAGATACTGCAGCTTTTTGTATTAGTCTCTAAAATTGGAATGTGTCTAATTTTTTTGCATCCATATGACATTATTAGCATATTGTTCTTGCTTGCACATTCACAAACTCAGTCTCAGATCTTCAGTTGTCACCTGTTAATATCACACAGGCATTAGCATCCAACCTTAGAGAATGGGGCTTAGTAGCTGGTAAGAAAATACAAGAAAAAATGATAAAACATTTTAAGCTATTGTCATAACAGACATAAAAGTACAAGTCCCAGGGTTGAGTATCTGAGCTTAGTGGGTAGAATGCTTCTGTAGCATATACAAACCCCTGGTTTCAGTTCCCAATACCACACAAGGGCTGGCATGGTTATACACTCCCATGTTCCCAGTACCTCACAGCAAGCCTGAAGGCTGCCTGGGGTACACAAGACCCCACTCAAAAAAAGTGTCACAACACTAAGGACACTTAAACTTAGCAAACTTTACAACCACATCACGGTATACACTAAGCAGGGAGCATGCAGTGTGGAGCCACAAGTAGTGAACTCCTAGATGCTGTTGGGTGCTGGACAGTCAGTGGTATGCATTTGGCAACTTGCTACCCTGGTGATGGAAGGCAGAAGCTCCGGAGTATAGACTGTAAATTCATAGCCTGCTCCGTCTATGAAGCAAGTTCCAGGTAGTATGGCTCTGTCTCGAAAGCAGAATTCCAAGGTGCAGTATATGTGTCCACCAATGCACACATGGAATCTCTGAGAAAGTCTTTCACTGAAACTGAAGCTCACTGATTGGCTAGGCCAGCCTGCTAATGGTCCCTGAAATCCACCTGTCTCTCCCTCACCTGCCACCCCAGCTCTGGGAATAGACATGAACATGTGTAGGGCAGGAGGAATGGCTAGAGATTGAAACTCAGGTTCTCATGCTTAAACATCAAGTGCTTTACCCACTGAGCTATCCTCCCTCCCCAGCCCATCCCCCAAAGCTCTTAGTGGCACAGAGGGTAGTGTGGAGGGGAACACATTGGTGTCTTCATCAACTCATATGCCAACAATTTGGGGAAATTATCCCAGAATGAAAAGAAGCTTAAGCTATATCTCAATTTTAATTTTTTAATGTACAAGAGTATATGTGTGTGTGTGTGTGTGTACTCTTCTACATATGTTATTTCTATAAAGTCTTAAGATTGTTCTTTGAGGGGCTGGTGAGATGGCTCAGTGGGTAAGAGCACCCGACTGCTCTTCCGAAGGTCCAGAGTTCAAATCCCAGCAACCACATGGTGGCTCACAACCATCCGTAACGAGATCTGACTCCCTCTTCTGGATTGTCTGAAGACAGCTACAATGTACTTACATATAATAAATAAATAAATCTTTAAAAAAAAAAAGATTGTTCTTTGAATGCAAACAGAGTACTGTTAAGAAAACAAGCCAATCTTTAAGTAACGGTGGTTTTCCCTTGAGGCACATACAGTCTTGGTGTTTCTTCTATAAATAAAACGGCCATGTGGAAATGGTTGCTGGATGTGAGTGGAAAGGATATATCTGAGTGACTTCTTTTTGCCTGCTTTGGACACTTTGGTAACTCGTATGTTAAGCATTTATATACATTTATATAAAGCATCCTTTGCAGAATCAGGAACAGCTCTAGTTCCGCATCAGCCAGAGGCAGTTGGAACAGGCCTGCTAATCCTAAATCAGCATCAAAGGGGCCTTAAAAGGAAATTGGGCCAAGTTGTAAAACAGAAAGGCAAAATGGGAACTGCCATTCCAGGAAGGGCTGCAAGAGTGGAAGTTTAAAGGAATCACTAGGGAAGGAAATTCGGAGTAAAAATACAGCTTCCTGTTTCAGGGGTACTGCACCTTTTTTTTTTTTAAGGTAAAAACATTTGAAAGATTTATTTATTTAATGTATATGAGTACCCTGTAGCAGACACTCCAGAAGAGGGCATTGGATTCCATTACAGATGTTTGTGAGCCACCATGTGATTGCTGGGATTTGAACTCAGGACCTCTGGAAGAGCAGTCAGTGCTCTTAGCCACTGAGCCATCTCTCCAGCCCAATAAAAACACTTTATAATCACGACTTTTTAACATACAAATATATAGAGCACAAGGAAACATTTACCAATCCAATGTTAATATCCTGGCTTTTTTGTTGCTTTTGTTTTATAAGTGAAAGCATGAGAGGCTGGCTTTCTGGCTCACGCCTGTAATCCCAGTACCCAGGGCTCAAGCGGGAGGAGCAGGAGGGTGGGGTCAGTCTGGGCTATGTTCTGCCTACAGAGAGGAAGTTCAGTATAAGAAGAGAACCAAAAAGTGGAACTGAAGCACTCACCATGACCCCTCCCTCAAGTGCTGCTAATCTCAGATGTGTGTGTGTGTGTGTGTGTGTGTGTGTGTGTGTGTGTGTGTGCGCGCGCGCACGCTCCTGTGTGTGTCTTCAGCACAGTATTATTTAGTATCTTAAAATTTGGCATAGAGTATCAGTTTGTGCTTTTGCTGACTGTAACTCAGCATTAGCATGTTTGTGTGTGTGTTGTGTGGCGGTGCACGTGTGTGTGTGTGCACATGGAGGCTAGAGGCTGACATGGGGGTCTTTGTTACTTTCCACTGCAGGCAGGGATTTTTTCCTGAGGCAGCGTTGCTCTCTCACTGAACATGCTGCTCACTTGACTTGGGTGAGCTGAATGTGCAGTTTAGCTCCATCCCAGCAAGAGGCCACTGGGGTGGACTAGCCCTGGGGTCCTTCGGCCTGCTCACTAGCTCCATCCTCATGGCTTGTTCGGCTTGCTTTCTTATAGAACCCAGGATCATCAGGCCAGGGATGGCGCCACCCACAAAGGGATGGGCCCACTCCCATCGATCGCTTATTGAGAAAATGTCTTACAGCTGGATCTCATGGAAGCATTGTCCTCAACCGAGGCGCCTCTCTGACGGCTCTAGCTTGTGTTGACACAGAACCATCCAGTACACCGGCGCTGGTTGAAACAGAGTCTGAACTTTAGGTGTTTAAGTACAGCGCAATTTTAGGGAAAAGACGTTTCCTGGTAACAATTATCTCAATCTCATGTGCACAGTAAAGCTTACGGCATCTTAAGGACCTTGGGCAGGATCGGGTGTGGTCTTGGGCATACATATTTCATAGAGTCATCAAACTACAAAGTGCATGTGACATCTTCCGTAAGGATAGGTTCTATTGACTGAGAAACAATGCTTACGAGTCTGGGAAGTCTAGGATAGAAGTATAGTCTAGGGGGTTCGGGTGAGGTCTGGCCCTACGTATAGCACAAATCACCAGGTTATTAAGTACAACCACTCCCGGCCTTTTACACAGAGATGTGATACTGCCTCTAGCTGTGAGTGAGAAGCAGGCTTAATCCCGCTGGGGCAGGAGGCGGTGTCAGTGCTTGGGTTCCTGACCGGGTGGAGCGCAGGCCCCGCCTTCAGTGCCAGCACCGCCCCAGGCCTCCCACTCCGCCTCCCCAGGACAGCAAAGATTCATTGGTCCGGTGGTGGCCTCAGAAGCCGGAGCTATGGGGACCCTAGCCACCAGGGCCGCGTGCCATGGGGCACACCTGGCCCTGGCTCTGTTGCTGCTACTGTCGCTGTCCGGTCCCTGGCTGTCGGCTGTCGTCCCCGGGACTCCGCCTCTCTTCAACGTCAGTCTGGACGCGGCCCCGGAGCAGCGCTGGCTGCCGATGCTGCGGCACTACGACCCAGACTTCTTGCGCACCGCGGTGGCGCAGGTCATTGGGTGAGCGCGGGACTGGTCTGGTGAACTTGTAGTCAGGCTCTGCTCTTCCCTCGTTGCTGCACCTCTACCCTCTCACCGCTGCACCGCTGCCCTCCCCACTGCTCTGCGCAGCGCCCAGCGGGTGGCTGACCCAGCAAGGCCAGTTCGGCTCTCAAATTCGGAGCCTCCTGCGGCGCGCGCGTTTACCACACATTTTCCGGGTCAGGGTAACGCGCAAGGTGTCACCCAGTATGCTAAGCTGCAGCGTAGGGCATGCAGCCCAGGAAACTCCGCATCGTGGACCAGCCTGGCTGGCCTTACATGGAGGTTGGCACTGGAGGTAGTGGTGATTGCACTACCATTGGGTGTATCTCAGCCCTTATACTTTTCATTTCGAAAGTCTCGCTGGGAGTTTGACTATACATATATGAGTATATGGACAACATAAATTGGATTTGGTGGTTTGTTTTTGTTGTTGTTTTGTTTGTTTGTTTGTTTGAGGGGTAAGGCAAAGGTGGGAGGGTGGACTCGAGAGGAACGTGTGATCGGGTTGCATTGTATGAAATTCCCAAATAATGAATATAAATGTTATGATGTGAGAAAAAAAGAAAGAGATTCTCGCTGTGAAACATAAACTGCCCTTACAATCCTCCTGCCTCAGCCTCCTGAGTAGCTGGGATTACAGCCCTGCACTATCATGCCCACTTTATTCCCGCTGGTTTGAACGCTGGGAATGGAGCAGCTCTGAAAGTAATCTAGATTCCCAACATTCCTCCCGCCTCGTCCACGCATACGTGCACTGTCCATGCTCTGAGACGAGAAACAAACTTCGTACTTTTTCATTTCTAGCGACAGGGTTCCCCAGTGGGTACTCGGGATGGTCGGAGAAATTGTGTCGAAGGTGGAGAGCTTCCTGCCTCAGCCCTTCACCGACGAGATCCGCAGCATCTGTGACTCGCTCAACCTCAGCCTGGCTGACGGTATCTTGGTCAACCTGGCCTACGAGGCTTCCGCGTAAGTGCCCCGTGCTAGGTGGATTAAAGTCAACTAATTGCCACCTACTGGGGACTCCTGTCACCCATAATGAATGGAGGAGATATGTTCGCTTGGTGAAGATGAGATAATGACTGAAGTTTACATGTCACCTTAGGTTTCTGACTCCCCAGGGAAATCAGAGCAGCATGTGTCTGGTGGACTTCCAGAGGGAAGCAGCCGCTCTACCCAAAGCTTACTTTTATCTTGTCAGGGATCTAGATGGCATCCTACTTTCCAAACTGTTAAGGCCTAGGAACTGTCGAAGGTCTGGCCAGCCAGTTTGCACTGTTACTAATGATATAAAGAAACTTTCTCAAGTGCTTGTTATTAGGAAACGAGGCCTGAGCTTGTTGCTTATTCTGTTATGTTCTGTGCCTTGGTGTTCTTGGAAACCAATCACAATAGAAGGCAATTAGAAAGAACTGCTTTGTATAGTTAGCCGACGTAAGCTTGGACCCGAACCAACCACCCAGCAGCACTTCCTCCACCCGTGTATGAGCTTTTTTTAAATGTACGGTTTCTTGCCTTATAAACTGCTCCTGAGATGGACCCCTACATAAAAGAGATGCTTGCACCAATATAAGATGCTATTTAGAATAAGACTTGCATTTTGAGTAGGGGTAGAATAAAGCTTAAGTTCCTAAGGAATATGTAGGGATATGTAGGAAGGCTAGATGTGGTTGGTTGATTCCTAGAGTTACTATCATTCACCCCAATTGGCTGGATGTAGAAAATGCTACGATTTTTAAAATATAATTGACATTCTATTGGACAGAAAGAGATGTGTACATCCTGGTAGATAGGTTAAGACATGCATGTTAGGCAAGGCAAGTCCTCCACCACTGTTGAACACCCCAACCAGTGAGAACTGGATATAAAATGTAGGATGTGTTCCTATGGGAATTCCCCACCTAAATCCTGATTGGTGGAATAACTTAACACAGATGTTTGTAGATTTCAGGCTTAAAAGCTATATAGGATTCTGGCTGGTGGTTGCAGTTCAGTTCCTCCTGAGTTAAGACCACATCCCTGATAGATCAGTCTTGGGGTGTGTGCTCAATAAACAAGCCCTGTTTGACTGAGAATGGTGTCTAAGTGGTTTGTGAGACGACCTCGAAAAAGCTACTCAAGAGCTGGGGAGAAGGCTATGTAGATAATCAGAGTGCCTGCTGTGGCCAGAGTGGACCTGAATTCAGAACCCTGGCTGGGTATGCCGCATGTGCCTGTAACCCAATCGCTGGGGTGGGAGAAGAGAGGAGGATTGTGGGAACTTGCTGCTTCAAGTTCAATAGGAGAACCTCTGCAAAAAGTAAAGTGGAGGACTGCAGAGAGAGCTTGAGTTAAGAGGGCGTATTCAGTGTGAGCTCCTGAGTTCAATCTCTGAGACATGTCGTCATGGAAGGAGAGAATTGATCCCTGCTGCTTGTCCTCTGACCTCCAAAAGCACACTGTGACACATGCACACTCCCCTCTCCCACACAAATATAAATAAGATAGAAAATCAGTTGAGGAAGATCCCATTGTCCTCCGGCATCCATCCACGTTACAAAAAGGTGAGAATCTACCCACCCACTCCCCTAAAAACCATGCTCAAAATGCACTGCCCAAGAAGTTTGGGGAACTATATTCTTCGCACACACCCTCCTGCTATGACCTTGATTTGGCTCACCTTTCTCTTCTACGAGGCTCTCCTTGGCCCTTGGTATGATCCTCACTGCGACCTCTCAGTGCTGATTCACACTGCTCTTTAAGAGTCTGCTTTTGCCAGGGCCAAGGTCACAGAGGACTCTGCGCATCCTACGCCCACATCCTAGGCAGAGTGCTGGAGGGTCTGTAAATGTTTGTGGATTCTGCAACAGGTCCTGTGATGGGGAGAGGACCACCTAGGTTTCTGCCTTTCAGATGGTTGATTGCTTTGTTTGTTGGTTTTCTGAGTCAGGGTCGCCCTGTGTGACTGAGACTGGCCTCCTACTGTTGGTCCTGCTGCCTCAACCTCTACAGTACTTAGACTATGAAGTGCTACACCCTGCATGGACATCCAGTAGGTGCTTGTAGCTTCTGGCTACCTTAAGGACAAGGAGGAGCAATGTGGAGGTGTGTGCGCGGCATACACCTCTATTCCAGCATTCTGGAGGCAGATGCAGGCACTAGAACTCTATGAGTTCGAGGCCAGTCTGGTTTACAAAGCAAGTTCCAGGACAGGCAAGGTTGTTACACAGAGAACCCCTGTTTCTCTATCTCTGTCTCTCTTGAAAATTAATGAACTAATTAATTTTAAAGACTTTTTTTTTTAAAGATGAAGGAGGGGATGTCTTTGGGATAACAGTTTCTATGGCAACTTCCCAGCACCAGAGGAACACAGTTCCTAAGAAGCATTTTAATTGCCTTTCCCTGGGGAAGGAGCCTCTGCTAAACTCAGGTGCTCAAATGGGACTCAGTTAACCTTACCACCCTGTCCCCCACCACCTCCAACTGTGTCCTCTTTTATGGCTTACTCAATGAAAAAAATCAGGGAGCATCTCTCATTGAGTCCATAAGGCAAGCAGATTAAAGCAGATATTTCAGTAAAATTATTCTAATGTCTTGTCCCGGATTACGGTGTTTCCTAAATTGCCTAATTTTCTTTTTAAAGCATCCTCAGGTTCAGGTAGGAAATGCTCTGTTCTCACTCCTGAAGGCTGGGTGTGTGTGAGTGCTAACTGTGCACTACTGAGTCTTCCTGGTGGCAGGCTGCCTAGGAGCACAGCCCTGTGGGGAAGGTGGGATGTGCTGTGCTGTGCTGTGCTGTGCTGTGGAAACCAAGCCTCTGAGGGGATCTTGCTGGCTGTCCCATAGCTGGTGAGTTCCAAGGCTGCTCACCCCAACTCTCCCCATGCCCAGCGAACCTCTCCCATAGCGGAGGCATGCATGCCCGTGTCCCTTGCGCTCCTGCAGGAGAGGTCACATTGAGTGATTTGCACGCCAGGAATGGTGGTGCATGATCCTGGCACTTGGGAGTCAGATGCAGGAAAAGTCTGAGGCAAGTCTAGTCTGGATGGTGAATCCCAGGGCATGCCCCAAAATGATGTGGCAATGGTGGTCACCTTGCCACCATTTAGAAAATAATCAACTTGGAGAACACCTCTTCTAACGTTAACCCTTCACCAGTTCACCTGGGTCCCCAACCTTATGCGAGTCTTCCGGTCAAGATGAGAAGCCTTAAGAGCTGAACCTCACCAAGCTTTCTTCTTTAGACAAACCAGTGAGGTAATAGTTGGGTTTTCCTAATTATAAAAGTAAAATTAATTTAAAAATTAAATTAAATTTTTAAAAAATAATTTTTTAAAAGTAATCTTGAATCATTACAGAAAATCAGTAATACAGAAAAGTTGGTTTAAAAGATTGATTGATGGGGCTGGCGAGATGGCTCAGTGGGTAAGAGCACTGATTGCTCTTCTGAAGGTCCTGAGTTCAAATCCCAGCAACCACAACCAGTGGCTCACAACCACCCATAATGAAATTTGATGTCCTCTTCTGGCACATCTGAAGACACCTACAGTGTACTTATGTATAATAATGAAAAAATCTTCGGGCCGAAATGGGGCTGACCGGTGTGAGCAGAAGTCCTAAAATTCAATTCCCAACTACTACATGAAGACCCACAACCATCTGTACAGCTACAGTGTGCTCATATACATTAAATAAATATGCATTAATTAAATAAATTTGATTGATTGATTGATTGATTGATTTTGTGACAGGATAGCCCTGTCTGGCCTGTAAACTATCTATATAGACCAGACTAGCCCCAAATTCACAGAAATCTACCTGTCTCTGCTTCCCAAGTTCTGGGTTTAAAGATTTCTGTTCCTATGCCCAGCCCGGAGTTTCTTTTAATTATTTTAATTAGTATTTTTACGTGTGTGTGAGTGTGTGTGTGTGTGTGTGTGTGTGTGTGTGTGTGTTTGCTTTAGCAATGCATAGTGGGGACGGGTTAGCTTGGGCTAGCGAATTGGGTTATATAATAACATGTTAATAGGTAAAATACCAGCAAGCCGAGGAAAGAACAGAATTCAGAGGTCTAGCTGTGCCCTGAATGCACAGGGGACAGGGGGGAAGATGAAACTCTCATTTGATATATCTATGTCAGCATCCTGTGGGTCAATGACAGGGTCTAGATGTGTTGAGTCCAACTGTAATTTCATATTCTTGTACAAGAGAACATTATAACATTTATGCCAGCGATAAGCAAGAGAATCTGATGCTTTGAGGGTTTGTTTTAAAGACAGAAACCTCGCTGTCTTTGTTTTTGTTGCCTTCACCCATGTTGGTCTTTTCCTTTTCTCAGATTCTGCACCAGTATTGTGGCCCAAGACTCCCAAGGCCATATTTACCACGGCCGGAACCTGGACTATCCTTTTGGAAAAATCTTACGAAAGCTGACAGCGAACGTGCAGTTTATAAAGAATGGGCAGGTACAACCATGCGAGCGAGATACAGAGATCAGGGGGCAGGAACAGCTATGTGCACATGCAGAGATCAGGAGTAGGAACAGCCATGCATACAACATGCAGAGATCAGGGGCAGGAACAGCCATGTGAACGAGATGCAGAAATCGGCAGGGCGTCTCATTTGGAATAGGAGCCCTTTGCGAGGCCTGCTAACTTAGGTGCTTCTGCCAGAAAGAGCTCAGTGGATATTTGCTGTGCATGTGTGAGGACCCGAGTTTGGATCCTCAAAACCATGCAAAGCTGGACTTTTCCGAGAGAGGCCAGCTAGCCTGGCATAGACAGTGGTGAATAAGAGATCCTACCTTAAGGAACATGGACGGCAAGGTGCGAAACTTGACACTGAAATTGCCCTCTGACGTCCATACATGCAAGGCGGCACATTCAAGCCCTCCTTCCCTCGATTAAAAATAATCCTCAAATCATCAACTTCCTGTGGGGGGGAAAAAACCGGGAGAGGTGTATGTCAACTATGGCCATAGGAAGAAGGATCAGTCAGTCGTTGCCTTGAGGGGCGTGGGCTTAAAGAAGCCAGTTTCCTTTAGGCATATTATTTGGGGAGCATGATCAGTCTTGCAAAGGTTGCGTGTAATCTGCAATCTGCGCCTTCCTCTGCCCTCATTGTTCAGGCGGCTTCTGGAACAGGGAGGGGTTCACGGTGGCGAGGGACACCCAGCTTTAAGGTGGGGTAGTCCTGGGTTTGCCCAGTTCTGCCATTTCCATTGAGAATTACTCAATCCTGTTCACTTACTTTGACATTATCGACAATTTTTTTTGTTCACTTCAAAAGAACAGTTGTAAGCGGCAACAGTGGTGGTTGGATTTATGGAAAATCCATAAATCAGTTCTCTTAAAAAATACTTATTTGTTTATTTATTTTTTATTTTAATGTGTAAATGTGTGAGACCATGTGCATACAAGAGTCTGGAGAAGCCAGAAGGGGGTCCCCTGGAACTGGGGTTACAGTGGTTGTGAGCTGACTTAAGTAGGTTCTGAAAACCAAACCCAGGACCTGCTGTCCTCTCTGCAGACTACCTAATCAATTCTTAGAGAAAATCTGCTAAAATATCATTACAAAAGGATGGAGTGATTATGTTAGTTTCCTACTTTGTGCTTTTGTGTGCTCTATAATGAGGAAATCATCTTAGAGTCCAAGAACTAAATGTAGTCACCCTGAAGTATTCATTTGATGGTTGTTGCTTCATCAGTTCCTGCTTATGCTGGAGAGTCCACGGGAATAGTCTGGGTAGTGGCATTGCTTATGGTGCTTAGGCGACTGTTCCCAAATCCATGCAGCTTACACCTGGCTGTTGTTTTTGTCCAGAGGACTCTTAAGTAAGAAAATGTTTTTGCTAAATTCAGAGCAGATTGTACAGGGCTGGAGAGATGGCGTAGCAAGAACACTCCAGGCCTACCAGACTCATGTGCCCTAAACCCCATAGGAGTGGAGCTATGTAAGGTGGACCAGACCTCAGCCGTCAGCACCCTGATAGGGTTTTCCCAGGGGCCATTGTTCAGTCATAGTTGGATTATAAGCATCATGGGATTTACTTATGTTAACCGCCTTCGAATTGCTGTTTGGGAAGTACATTTATGTAGAAATAAAATGCAGAACTGCACAGAAAGACACCTTACAGCTTCTCTGAACAAGGATTGCAAGCAAAATGTGGTTTGGTTTCCTAACCTTGTTCCTGCCTCCTTGGGAGTGAGGGTGTGTCCCCTCAGGACTGAGGACGTATCATGTGAATGACCCCCTCGGGGGGCCGGAAAAGGGAAGTTGAAAGCAACCATGAGCCACCACGTGAGGATGGAACTGAACTCAGGACCTCTGGAAGAGCAGCAAATGCTCTTAACCACTGAGTCATCTCTCCATCTCCAGCCCCTAAAAGAGCTTTGTGCGGTTTTGGGTAGTGGTGGTGGTGATGGTTTTTGTTGTTGTTGTTTTTAAGTTGTTTCTTTGTAACTCTATTGTAGAATTTTTGTGGGACCTGAACTCTGGTCCTTTGCAAGACCAGTATATGCTTTTAAGCACAGAACCATCTCTCCTGTTTCAATCGCAGGGTCAATGCGCTCCCATTGCACCCCTGGGAATGGAGATGGGGGCCTTCAAGGAAGCACTCTAGGGGAAAGGTCATTTAGAAAACCAACGCCTTCTTCCACACAGCTCTATCACCCTAAGTTATTTCATAGCCAAGTAGAGTGACTCTGAATAACCCTGCAAGCAAGGTTGTTAGTTTAATATTAAGTTTGGTTTTGGGCTGGAGAGATAGCTCAGTGGTTAAGAGCACTGACTGCTCTTCCGAAGGTCCTGAGTTCAAATCCCAGCAACCACATGGTGGCTCACAACCATCCGTAATGAGATCTGACGCCCTCTTCTGGTGCATCTGAAGACAGCTACAGTGTACGTAGATTATAATAATAAATAATAATAATAATAAAAAAGAAAGACAAACCACAAACACACACACACACATACAAAACTTTGGTTTTGTTTTGTTAGTGAGAAAACACAGGGTTTCTTTGTGTAGCCCTGGCTGTCCTGAAACTCACTATGTAGACAAGATTGGCCTCAAACTCACAGAGATCTGCCTTCCTCTGCCTCCTAGGTGTGGGGTGTTGGGATTAGAGGCATACATCACCACATCTAACTTTAATACTGTTTTAAGAATAAAAATAACATTAGTCTAGGTTTATTTAATTTCTCAGAATGTAAAAATGTTAATTAGCCAAGCTGGGCAGTGGTGGTGTATGTCTTAATTCCAGCACTTGGGAGGCAGAGGCAGATGGATCTCTGTGAGTTTGAGGCCAGCATGGTGTACTGAGTGAGTTCCAGCCAGGGCTGCTACACAGAGAAACCCTGTCTTGAAAACAAACAAACAAGAAATATTACTTAGCTTTTATAAACAATACAAACTGTGCAGCCTTCTAAATTCTTCCTTGAATAAACAAAGCCTGGTTTTGAAGATTGTTGCAGGAGTTATCTTTCAGCCACTTTGGCTTGTGACTTGGTTTACAGCTTTAAAAAAATTTACGTGATTAATTAATAAATTAATTTGTTGATTTTATGTATATGAGTCTATTGTAGCCATCTTCAGACACACCAGAAGAGGGCATCAGATCCCATTACAGATGGTTGTGAGCCACCATGTGGTTGCTAGGAATTGAACTCAGAACCTCTGGAAGAGCAGTCAGTGCTCTTAACCGCTGAGCCATCTCTCCAGCCCATAGGATGGCTTTTAAAGCATTTATACTATAAAGTGGCTGTTATTGGTGAGCCGGTCCACTTGTTCCCCCACAGAGCTCACATGTAGAGTATTTGTCTCTTGTCATGAACTCAAAGCAAGTTTCCAGTCAGACCCCATTTGCTACTTTCAGTATGGAAATCTTTTGGGTGAAAAACGTTTCACAGACACACAGAACGCAAAGGGTTAGAAACAATCAGTTATCTTAAAATTTTTAGTAGTCTGATTGAGCAGCGAGTCTGGTAACTACCATGACTCCTGTGTAGAGACTATCATAGTCATCTGTCTGCATCCGCCATCGCTGGTGTGCAAGGACCAGCAAGGTCCTCTGATAAAGTCACAGGCACGAAGGTTACTTCTTGTTTTGCCAAGCACATTTACTAAAAAGCAGTTTGGAAAGCCAGATTTGGGGGTGCACAACTTTAATTTTAGCACTTGGGAGGCATAGGCAGGTCCATCTCTGAGTTTGAGGCCAGCCTGGTCTACAGAATGAGTTCCAGGACAGCCAGAGTTACACAGGAAAACTCTGTCTCAAAAAAAAAAAAAACCTAGATAAAGGGATAGACAGGCTGACAGACAGACAGACACATATATAGATAGATACATAGATAGATACCCATCTATTTTATTTGCTGAATTCTGTCTGTTTCCCCCAAGTTCCCTCAAGTACACTTCCCCCAAGTTGGCTCAGAACTTTTGTTCTAGAATTTTGTTATAGAGTTTCATTCTATTATGTTCAAACTTCTTTAAAAAAAATCCAGGAGGCTAGGTATGGTGGCATACAGTTTAATCCCAGCACTCAGAAGAGGCAGAGGTAAGCAGATCTCTGTGAGTTCGAGGCCAGCTTTGCCTACATAGCAAGTTCCAGGCCACCCAGCCTACATAGTAAAACTCTGTCTCAACAACTAACAACTAACTAACTCACTCATTCACTAACTAACAAAAACTGCAGGAGAGTGTAGGGAAATTAAGTGATTTCAGCATATATTTTGTTGGATGGTAAAGTAATGCTTTTTTTTTTTTTTCCCAATTCCAGATTGCATTCACTGGGACCACTTTTGTTGGCTATGTAGGACTGTGGACAGGCCAAAGTCCACACAAGTTTACAATTTCTGGTGATGAACGAGGTAATTAAAACAAACTCTTGAACATTTTAAATGGAATCCCTGTTGAGGTTTTCTGGTGATTCCTTCCCTGGCAAAGCCAACAGAATCTGCGGAAGGAACCTTCCAGCACCAGGGACTTCCACTCTCTGAGGAGAGACAGGAAGTAGCCTGTGAGTGCTGAAGGTGATCTCGGGTGCTGGTTAGAACCACAGGGGTGAAGGAAGAGCTGATGGCACGGAGGCATGGGGGGGGTGGGGTGGGGATGGGCCTTCCCTGACCCTTGTGATCCCAGTCTGGGTCTGCAGAAGCGAGAAGAGATCATCTCTAGGTGGTCTGAAAGCCACCACAAAGACCGCAGGTGTCACTGTTGGTACATTGCAGAAATGGGACAGTCTGTGTTATGACAGGGAGGACATTAGAGATATAGAAGAGACAGAACCTAATGAGCATTTGGGATTTTAGGCAGAACAGAAGCCATAGGAGAGTTTTAGGCTGAAGAGAGAACAGTGCTCTCTCTCTCTCTCTCTCTCTCTCTCTCTCTCTCTCTCTCTCTCTCTCTTTCTGTCCCCCCTCCCCGTGTGGTCTGTGTGTGTCTTTCCCTTCCCCTCCTCCCTTTGTGTGTCTTTGTGTGTTTTTCCCTTCCATCTTCTCCTTCCTTTCTCTCTCTCTCTTTCTCTGTCTCTCTCTGTCTCTGTCTCTCTCTCTTTCTCTCTCTCTCTCTCTGTCTCTCTGTCTCTCTCTCTCTCTCTCTCTCTCTCTCTCTCTCTCTCACACACACACACACACACACACACACACACTAGGATCCCTATATCAGCCTCCTGAATGCTGGATTGCAGACACACCACCATGCCTAGGCTTGGTTTATGTTTTGACCCTTATTTTGGCTTCTCGGTAGAGACTGGACTAGGTTGGGTTAAGATAGAGTCAGAAGAACACAGGAGAGCTATCGAATTCATCCAGAGATCCGTTTTCTTCTCCACAAGCAACATTTGTGAGCCTTTTGAATTTAACATGCGGATGCTCAAACATTTTCTCACTGAAGCAGGCAAGCTGATCCTAGAGGCCATGCAGGACACAGGGCTGGAAACTGAGGCTACAAAATGAAGTGGTAGCTCATGGGTGGAGGAGGCGTTTCTCGGGCTGATCTCCTGGGTCCTGAGCCAGTTAGTAGAGTTGTTCTGTTTGCTAACAACTCCATGTCATTGCCCAAACCTCAAGGCAACATTTTTCAGTTCCATAAAATGTGGAAAGCCCAGAGAGAGGCGACCTCTTGCAACTGTTGTCCCTAGGGTGCTAAGGAGAACAAAGAACATTCACATGACATTCCTCATCTGATGACCCCTGACGAGCATCGTGTTGTTACTGACTCGTTTGGATAGGTTTATCCTCCTCCTCCTCTTCCTTCTTCTTCTTCCTCCTCCTCTTCCTCCTCTTTTTCTTCTCCTCCTTCTCCTTCTCCTCCTTCCTCTCCTCTTCCTCCTCTTTCTCCTCCTCCTTCTCCTCCTCCTCCCTCTCCCCCTCCCTCTCCCCATACCCCACCCCCTTCTCATCCATAGTATTCAGTTTTTTATCTCTGTGTATTCATTCAACATTTTTTTCAAACATCAGTCATGAATGAATCTGAGTTTCAACCAGTCTCTGCAAGTCTCAGCTAGCATATCCAGACTACAGCATGACAAGGCTAGGAGGTGTTTGTTTGTGTGTGTGTGTGTGTGAAGTGTGATGTCTATAAATGTATATATTTATTTAAATGATAGGCTTTGATTTCATCATCTTGTGAGTTAAGAGATGTTTATTAAAGTGACTATTGGAACAATTTAAAGTAACTGGGTTAGTCTGTAACATACCAATTTGATGAAAAGCCACCATATTTAAACTTGCTAAAGATACGTCAGAAAGGGCTGGAGAGATGACGCAACTGTTAAAGGCGAGGCTCACAACCAAAACTATAAACTGTCCAGAAGGACAAGTTCAATACATTCTTCCTAATCTCTGTTGGGCAGCTTCCTTTGAAAGGAATAAAATTTAATCTTGCCTGAGATAATTATTATTAGAGTGACTTTATCCAGCACAATTACTATTGTATCGGGCATAAAAGATTCTGTTTTCAAAACCCGAGGGAAGCTGAGCATGGTGGCACACATCTGTGCCAGTACCTGGAGACTGAGGCAGAAGAGTATCCCATTAGAAATCTGCCTTGGGCTACATAGAAAGGAAAGAGGAAAAAGAAAAATCAGTGAGTACCTGCTCGTTTTTGTTTATTAGAAGATATAGCTATAGTCATTCTGTGAATATAGACTTTCACTGTGTCTATGATGTTTTTATGATTGATTCACCCTCAGACTTTAGGCCACTTAGAGGGTTCAGCCAGCAAAGGCACTTCTTGTCGGGCCTAATGATCTGAGTCCTTGGGACCCAGACAGAAGGAGAGAGAACAACCTTCCTCAAGTTGTCCTTTTACCTCCACACAGATTGTGGGGCATGGGCACATGCGCATAACACCTCTCCCTGTGCCACCCCCAAGTAAATATGTAAATTTTATTAAAGAACTTCAGGCTTTTGAAAGCTGGATATTCGTAAAATCACTCTTCATTAGCCAAAATTTCTTTCACGTTAGCTTATAATATTGGAAAGAAAACAAATTTTGTGAATGGGGCCAGCTAGCTGACTCAGCAGGTAAAGGCAGGTGCAGCCAAGTCTGAGGATCTGAATTTGATTCCTGGGACCCACATAGTAGAAGAAAATTGACTTTGACACCCACATACACGCGGTGGCAAGTGTGCACCCACCCCTAAATACACAGTAGAAATAAGTATGTAAATAAATGTCATAACAAACTTTATTAATTAAGATTATTTTTAATTTGGACCACGGGCTGACTGATGCTTCTTTATGCACGCAGATAAAGGCTGGTGGTGGGAGAATATGATCGCGGCGCTTTCTCTGGGACACTCCCCCATCAGCTGGCTTATCCGCAAAGTGAGTAGCTTATAGTGCAGTCTCCACCCGGACCCAAACTCGTCTAAACGGAGTGACCACACCGAGAGGCTTCACCTCCTTCACATGATCCCTGTCCCCTAAGAAGAAGCATTGTAGTGTTTTCAGATGCATCTGTGTTTCCCTAGTGAACATCAGTGATAAAGCTGGATACTGCTTAGCAGTAACAAGGGCAGGCAGGTTTTCACCAGCTCTGTACTATTGCGATAGAGACAAGAATCCAGTGTGATTTGTACACAGCTCAGCTCTGGCCTGTACAGAGGCACCTTGCTTCTTTAAAGGAAGAGTAAGGGGATAAGGAAGGGCGTGAATGGAGACAGAGAGAAGACACACGAAATAAATGTAAATAGAATAATAAAAATATCTCATCCCTCCAGCAATAGTTACCAGGCTGGGGAACTCGCAAGGCCTTGTCAGGGTCTTGTGGCTTCCGTACCATATGAGAGGGCCTTTGGAGACCCTGGCTTCTGAATTGGCCTGTCATCTGGTCCCTTTCTTATCCCTGTATCTTAATAGGATGGTGACTATAAAATGTCATTCTCTCAGAAAGTGACCAGGAGTGGTCGAGAAGGTAGAGGGGGTGGGAGGGTCATGCCACAGGGTGTTCTTGGCAGTTCAGTTTAGTGAAGGCGCCCAAATGGAAGTGGGGAGTTGTAAAGTGACCCCTTCGCTGCTCGCATGGCTTCACAGACTTAGTCTGTCTCCTCATTCCAGGGTCACAGTGCCACAGTTCCAAGCCATTGGCCTGGCACTCAGTCCCACAACCACTCCACAGCCTGCAGCTGCTCTCACAGTGCGACTGCTGTTCTCTTGGTCCTTGAGCTCTTGCGCTCCAGATGGGTTCCCTGCTGTGGCTTTCTTCATTACTTCACCGTGCCAATGGTTGCCTGGTGACATCTTTGTGTTATTGGAAAGTTTCTTGAGAGCAAGAATGAGATCCTGGCTCCCCTCCAGCACATCGCCTAGAACAGAGCAGTGTTTCAAACAGTGGCTATGGGGAGAACCAATGACTGGGAGGTGTGGTCTGTCTAATGCCAAGGCTAGGTGAGCCCAGGGGAGGACTGGCTGATAAGCTGTCCTGGAGAAATCCCTGCTGCTGTTGGAAATTCCTCAGCCAAGGCTGAGGAGTTTGTCACTGTTGTTTTGTTCTCCCCTTGGAAGTTCCCATGACAACAGGATAAAGCCAGAGGAGTTGCAAGTTACAGCCATGGCTTAGCATAAGGAGGCTTTGCTTTGGAATGTGTGTGTCCAGCAATATGGGATGAGGTTGTCAATACTGGTTTGTCTTCTTTTGTTTAGACCCTGAGTGAGTCAGAAAGCTTCGAAGCAGCTGTCTACACGCTGGCCAAGACTCCCCTCATTGCTGACGTTTATTACATTGTTGGGGGTACATCGCCCAAGGAGGGAGTAGTCATCACCAGGGACCGAGGTGGCCCGGCAGACATTTGGCCTCTTGACCCTCTGAATGGAGAGTGAGTAGAATGACAGTCTCTTTATCTAATCTGTATTGGCTGAAGTAGGAGTTATGTTTATAGTGAGTAATTCTCCTAAATGTCGCTGGGTAAGACAAGTTCATGTCCTCTTCGGCAGGTGGTTCCGAGTTGAGACAAATTATGACCATTGGAAGCCTGCACCCAAGGTGGATGACCGAAGGTAGATTCTTTTTGAATTTTTGTTCTGTTTCATTGAGACAGGTCCTTACTCTGCTAGTGTGGAACCCACTTTAAAGCCTAGGCTAGCCTCAAATTCGGAGTAATCCTCTTGCCTCAGCCTGCCTGGATCAGAGCATGCCTCCAAGGATCAGAGGCATGATAGCAAGCCCTACACATAGACTTCCAATGTTTCTCATGGTCAGGAGACTGTCCCCTTCCTAGAGCAGAGAAAGAAGAGAACTCCAGGTGCCGTCTCCCCAGGGCCTGGACGGAGTGTGGAGGAGCAGTGGGGAGGATCTCTTAGTAGTTGGTATTGGCTGGAGGGATGAGGTTAGCCCTGGCTCCAGGGTCAAGGAGCACTGGATCCTATCATGGGCTCCACCAATGACTCTGTGGGGCCACTGGGACCTTTGCTCAGCTACCTGTAAGTGCAATGGAGGGGCTACCTAGTGGGTTACTGTTGTAAGGCTTTATTTGGAAGGAAGTCATTTTCCATAAACCAATTAGTCAACTAGCCTGCGAATACAAGGGCTTGCATCACCCTTTCTAATGTAGAAACCTATGAGTCATCAGGTTACAGAAAGTAAGTCTACCTCACTAATCTCTGCCTCCCCACACGTTTGGCAATAGTTGATTTCTGCAGCAGCTGCCCCAACTATCTTGTGTGTCGGGTTGAAGGCGCCCAATGGAACGGACCCCGCTACAGTGGGACCCGGCAGACACAGGGAGGAAGCTTAGGAGAATCTGGGCCTCGTGCTGTGCCTCTCAAAATGACCTCTGATGAGACTCTGGGTTTCCAGAAGCACCTGATGACCGTTGCCCATTGTTTTTGTAGAACACCAGCCATCAAAGCCCTAAATGCTACAGGGCAAGCTCACCTCAATCTGGAGACCCTCTTCCAGGTAGGTAGCTCTTCCAATGCTTACCTTACCTAGGTGGAAACTTCCTCTGAAATTAGGGAAAACATTGCAGCAAAAGTTCTATGCTGCTGAAAACATTGTAAAAAGCCACGTGATGTTTTCTGAATTTGGCTCTATGTACATTAGGGTATCTGCCTTCACCTGTTTGTCTTCATATTGAGAGAAATAAGCACAGCTTTAATATGTTCATTGTTTTAAAAAGAAAGGACAAGGGCTGAATTATCCTGAGACACACTCAAGTGTTAAGTGGTTATTTTCTTTTTTGTATATAAAAAGTGTGTGTGTGTGTGCGCGCGAGCGAGTGCGTGTGGTGTGTGTCTGTGTATGCACGTGTGGTGTGTGTCTGGTGTGTGTATGTGTGTGGTGTGTGTATGTGTGTGTGGTGTGTATGGTATGTGTATGTGGTGTGCATGGTTTGTGTGTATGTAGGGGGTATGTGTGTGTGTGGCATATATGTGGTGTGTGTATGTGTATGTGTGGTGTGCATGTGTGTGGTGTGTGTATGTGTGGTGTGTATGGTATGTGTGTGTGGTGTGCATGGTTTGTGTGTATGTAGGGGGTATGTGTGTGTGTGGCATATATGTGGTATGTGTATGTGTATGTGTGGTGCGTGTTGTATGTGTGATGTGCATATGTGTGGTGTGTGTGTGGTATGTGTGTGTGGTGTACATGGTGTGTGTGTGTGTTATGTATGTGGTGTGTGTGGCGTATATGTAGTGTGTGTATGTGTGGTGCATGTTGTATGTGTGGTGTGCATGTGTGTGTGTGTGGTGTGTGTGTGGTATGTGTGTGTGTGGTATACATGATGTGCGTGTGTGTGTGTGTGTGTGTGTTTGTGTGTGTGTATGTATGTGGGTGTGTGTGTGTGTGCATGTGTTCATGTCACACCATACACAAAGAGGTCAAAGAACAATTTGTGGGAGTTGGTTTTCTCTTCCTATCATGTGGGTTCCAGGGGTTGAACTCCGATCCTCAGGCCTGGCAGTTTTGGGAACAAGCTCCTTTACCCGCTGAGCATCTCCCAGTGCCACTGGTTATATTCTTAGACCTCCTCTGTGTGTGTCTCTTCTATCTTTTAATATTTTCATACTCTGATTTCTTCCTATGCAGGTTTTATCCCTGTTTCCTGTTTATAACAAGTAAGTTACACGGTCAGCCTCACCTTTCACCAGGAAAAATGTTACTGTGGCCAGGAAGCCCGAGGTTCAGACCAAAGGCCCTGGCAATATCAGCCTCCAAAAGCTAGCCCAGCCACCTGTCCTACACACCAGTTAAAGAGACATGGATGTCCTGGGGAAAGCAGAGAGAGGAGGTTCAGTCAGCACGCTGGGAAGGGCGACAGTGAAGGGTGCTGTGAGGCAGAGCTGCTCCTCCAGGGACTGCAGGCTGCAGATTTAAATAGAGGAAGAATGGAGTCCGATATCCAGAGGAGCTCCTCCTGGTGAGGGCACGGTCTGGCTGCTCACTGTCCCCATTCTGGTTCTGCAGGGTTAAGCCTTGAAGCTGTTGATAGCTTAGGTAAGCACCAGTTTCTAGATGGGTGCTCCCTGACAGATGAACGTGCCTGTGTGCAGAGGGGAGCAGTAGAGAGCAGTGGTCCAAAATCTAAAGCCAGGCTTTAGACTACTTTTCAGTTACCTTGTTACAACCTCACACACAACCTCCTGGCTTGGGGGAGGGGGTGGTTATGGGGAAGTGGTGGTGGGGATAGGGGTAGGGGCCCAGAGAGATATCCTGGAGGGGGCCAATAGTAAGCAAAGCAAAGGGGACAGATGTTCTAGTTTGAGGAGGGGGAGGGGCAGGTAAGCCTATCACAATCAGGCGAGGAATTCAAGAAAACCAACCAAAGCCAAGAGGATGGGGTGACCTGGATAGTGGAGGGAGGTGGGCAGTGGCATGTTTGCCCCTCAGTCTGCACAGGGACTGTCTTCATGAGTCCCTGTTAGGACTAAGTGTTTGTCACCTTAGTTTCTGCTCCCTACGCTCACGCCCCTCCCCTCCTCCTCCTCCTCCTCCTCCTCCTCCTCCTCCTCCTCCTCCTCCTCTTCCTCCTCCTCCTCCTCCTCTTTTTCCTCCTTCTCTTCCTCCTCTTCCTCCTCTTCCTCCTCCTCTCTCCTCCCCTCCTGCTGACAGCTCCCTGCCATATGTATCTATGTATCTATTGTTTTATGTATCTATTCTTTTGGTTTTTAGAAATATTGTTAGTCAGGTGGTGGTAGCCCACATCTTGGGAGGCACAAGCAGGTGGATCTCTGTGAGTTCGAGGCCAGCCTTGTCTACAGAGTGAGCTCCAGGACAGCCAGGGCTACACAGAGAAACCCTGTCTCAAAAACAAAACAATAATAAAGGTTTTTAGAAATATTGTTTTTATATTATTGTTGATATTAGTAATTATTATTCCTCCCTCTTTTAGTCTGTGGTCTTGACTGTGGCAGTGTGTGAGCTAGGGCTTCTCTGGCCTGGAGATTTTACTCACATACTCTTCTAAGGGGAAGGCCACGGGAAGCTTGGTTTGCTTTGAAGGGCGGCTGTGCAAGAAGTTGAGAGGGACCCCTATCAAGCAAAGAACAGGCATCGGTCCTGCTAGGGGCAGTTCCACAAATAGGCTGACTGCCACTTACTACCATAGCGTGAACTTTGAGGAATCAGAATTTAGAAGTCTGATTTGGCTTTCAATGGTGTTTCAAAATAGGAAGACAAGCCAGTTAGACCTCTTGGTTTACGTTTTAAACATTCTGCCTCTTTGCATTCTTACCCTGCATCCTTATCCTGTAACCTTGTCCTGCATCCCAGGAGATTCGGGAGAGCATCATATTAGGAAATGTGACTCATATATAAGAATTTGTCTTGTTATTTCAGCTACACAATTTATACTACAGTGATGAGCGCTGCCGAGCCCGACAAGTACCTGACCATGATCAGAAACCCGAGCTGAAGGTAAGCAAGTGAATGAGTGTGCCCGTGCTGTGAAGAATTTGACAGTTTGTCACTGCTTGGGTGGGGTGGTGAGTGCTTCTCACAGACAGTGGTGACCTCCTTAAGGCTTAAAAGTACATTATGTATTCTGACAAGCATTTAGCATATGATGCCCAATCAGTAGGTATTATATTTTAAAGAGTTTATATGACACTGAACTCTCAGCATCTCTGCCCAGCGCCCCTTAACAAACCCTGCTCTCAAGGCTAGCTATCGCCTGCTCACGTACGGAGGGAGGGGCAAGTATTTAGGAAGACTGTTGTGTCTCCAGAGCAACTGTGAGGCCCAGTGTCTTCGAGCATCAGAAGGCAGATCCTGAAGGCAAAGGACCCCTACAGAATTTACCTGAAGGCACCAGGGAGCCCACGGGGATAGGGAAAGACTGAGGAGACAGCAGCCTCCTTCCTGTGTCCCTGAACGCCACCTCTGGACAGCACAATTGTCAGGGCTCTTCTGCTCAGGTGTCTGAATTGTTAAGCCTGGCCTGATGGTTAGGCCAATCTTTTATCATGGGGATGTAAAAGCCATTACTGTTTGAATTGAAGCGTGTGTGCTTTTACTTCCCTACCAGGTGATGTATTGTCAAAAAGCTGCATTTAGAAGTCTAAGACTGGAAGGACTGTCCCGTTTCCTGAGCAACGCAGGCTCCCTCCCCACAGAGCGTTTCTGCCTGTGGAGGAAGAGGAGCGCAGCCTGCTGTCTTGGTCCTCCTGACTTCCTGGTCCCCTTGAGCTTCACTAACAGCCCACCTTGGCTTGAACAACTCATATAACTGGTCTCAGAGGTCAGGCTGCACCCAACCAGTCACAAGTGTCCTGTGATTCTGTGTTCACACTCCTGCTTGTCCACTGAAGAAGGGACAGGACAAGATGGCTGTCATGTGGACAAACCCAGGTTTCTCCTAAGGCTGGGTGAGGCTTAGTGGCAGGGTTTGCACCGATAGATAGATAGATGATAGATAGATAGATAGATAGATAGATAGATAGATAGATAGATAGATAATAGATAGAAAGATAGATAGACAAATGAGAGTTTTCTCTGAAGAGCAGAGACCTCTAATTTGAGTAAAATTTTCTTAAAGCTATGAACTCTGACTTTTGATTTTGTGTTTCCATTTAGTAGAAACTCATTTTTTGTAAACTTCTAATGTATTTTTTTAAATGTAAGCCTTATTAAAAATAAAACTACTTTCTTACTACTTTTGAAAAATATATGACACCAAATAATATCCTGTCATCGTTTGTTAATAAAATGTCAAAAAAAAAAATGCTAGCTGTGAAGAGAAAACTTATAATTTTGGGTCTTATAGCATTGTGGTATCTAAGCTCAAGAAATTCAGGGCTGAAGAATAGACCCAGGCGGATCCAGGCACAGCCAGATCCACCCTGTAGCTAAGAATGTCCGGCCATAAAAGATAAAAAAGAAAGTGCAGGAACTAGCCAGGGCTATCAGGACCAAATGGCCATCTGGCAGGATGGCGCCTCCCGGGTGGCACCTCCCTATAGCCCACCATAAATCATATACTGACCAGGTGTCCTGCTGACCTCGAGAAGTCCAAGCCTTTGTGCCCCCCTACACCTTAACTAGCATGTACTGCCCTGTTAATTTGTAATCACCTCGCCGACATTTAAATAAGCCAATCATGTGTAACCTCGCAAATTCCTTCGGCTCCCTCCCTTTTTGGTTTGTGGTTTTTGCCTTTATAAGCCTGTAAGAAGTTTGGGCCGGGGTCGAACTCCCCTGCCCCCTGCGCAGTGCATGAGTTTCGACCCCAGCATGCTGGCTTGAGTGCTCTTTTGTTGTTTGTGTGTGTGTGTGTGTGTGTGTGTGCCATTAAAAGCCTGTTGTTACAACGAGTAAGGTCTGAGTGTCCTACTGGGTGCACGCCTCCCCAAGAGGGACTCCCCTCCGGGATCTTTCAGCTGCACTTTGGCTACTTTGTGGGTTCTTTTTTCTTCCACCATTCAACTCCCTAAAGACTAGATAGGAGAGAGAAAAGGATAGAGGGGAAAGGGGTGATGTTATCACTAGACTACTTCCTGCTGATTACAGATGTCAAGTCCCTTGGGGCAAGTTTGACCTTTGCTGTCAGAATATCTAATTTCTTCTTGTTGTTTCTACTTAACAAGCCACAACCAAGCAGTCAACCAACAACCCACCTTTCCGGGCTCTAGCATTTATATATCCTCTAAAAAGTCCCCAGAATTCCAAACATCACACAGTCACAGAAAATCTGCTTCTGCTAGGGCATGAGGCAAATCATAGTCGTCTGCTACAAAGCAGCCCTGTATCCTAACATCTGGTGTTTTATAAAAAGATAAGGAGAGGAGGAATGTGTTTGGTGGAGGTGTAGTCAGGTGTGGGGGCAGGGGGCTCCTGTGCAGGACAGAGAAAGGCAGAGAGAGAGAGAGAGAGAGAGAGAGAGAGAGAGAGAGAGAGAGAGAGAGAGAGAGAGAATAGAGGAGTATAGGCCAGCCATGAGCATGTGGAGAGAGAGGGGGAAGGGAAGGGGAATGGGGAGAAGTCGGGTAAGGAGAGGGAACAAGAGCAGGAGAGCAAGAGAGAGAAGAGGAGGCAAGCAGCCCCTTTTATAGTGAGCCAGGCACACCTGGCTGTTGCCAGGTAACTGTGGGGCGGAGCCTAGACAAAACAAAACAAAACACCAACATCTAGGGTGGAAACAAAAACTTATCCATATAATATTGCTGCGTTTTAAAAAGAAAGCGGAATTACAAAATTCTCACTACAATACGCTGTCAGGGAGAATAAAAAAATCTGCAAGGCATCGAGTACTGTGTTCTGCCTGCTTACCCTGAAACTGTGAGCTTCTGCTTTTACATATAGTTTATTATTTATATTTCCTACTGGATGTAGGAAAGGGAACTGGGTATACACTCTGAAGGGATTCTGTCCCTGGGAAAGACATGATCTCTCAATCAAGTTTTGCAAACAGAAGGAGCCTCCCTGTGGGCTGCAGGAAGCACCCTTTGTGACTCTTGTGGAACAGCTCCAGCATCTGGCGCCCTGCAGCTGGTCTCTGTGGGGTCAGCACTCTCTTGTTTCTGGGTTAAGGAGCTCAGGCTCATCAGGCTGGCTTGGGGAACACGCCTCCTAATCCACAAGAGTAAGAAGATTTAGGACTGGAGCGGGGTGGGGGTGGGGGGTCCTCCACCCCCAACGAGAAGTGACATGCCACACTCTGCAGACTTGCCTCCAGTCCCCGGGCCTCCTTTGACCCAGGGTGTTGCTGCCCACGGCTTGAAGGTGGACATTGTGATTGTCACATGGCACTTGAAATGCATTGCCAGGGTAGTCGGTGTCATCCTGCTCCCTGAGAAGACAACATCAGACAAAGGTTAGACCTGACCCCATCAGGCAGTTCCATCCACCAACCGTGAAGAAAGATGGTGATCAGACACATGGGTTAGGTGCCTGCCTCCTCGTGTCTCAGAGTCAGCTAAGCTCCTGGAAGGTAAGCCCAGACTTCCCAGCCCGTGAGACAGAAATGGATGAGACCATGAAGTCAGCCAGTGAACTTAATATGGGAGGGAAAAGTTCGTTGCGGGCAACAGAGAGGGAAACATAGCTGCCTCGGTCTCCTGGAGCATCCTCAAGGGTTCCCTGGGCCCTAGGGACCTCCATCCAGGCAAACCTAGGATGTGTGGCTTCCATGAATGAAAACCAGTATAAGCAGAGTTGCATATTAAGTACATTTCTAATGTGGATATTAGGCCCAGGGGTTAATAGAGAGAGGCACTTTGGGGAAACAGTGAGACACTCCCATGCATGGCTGTAGCCTTGTGGATGAGAGTCAAACTTAAGTGTCTTTACAGCAGGTTTATATAGGATTTTAGTAGTTTTCAAGTGATCTCTCTAAGGGTTGCTAAGACCCAGGACAAATGACAGACAGACAGACAGACAGATAGACAGACACACACACACACACACACACACACACACACACACACACACACACACACGCACACACTTTTACTTTACATATATAAATGTTTGTGCATGTCTGGTGCCCGTGAAGATCAGAAAGGGTGTTGGGTTCCCTGACACTGGAGTTATAAATGGTTGTATGCCACTACGGGGCGGAGAGGGGTGCCAGGAATTGAACCCTGGTCCACTAAACGCACCACACACTTTTCAACTACTTTTTCAGTACTGCCCAAAGAGTATTGTAACAAGACAAAATTTTGAAGACTTTTTCTTAGTAAACAAAGTTATAAGGTGGGTTTGTAAGAGGCACCGTTCAGGGCGTGTTCAAGGTTACAGGTCGCTTTGGTTTTACATAAGCAGTTTATTTACCCTTGATCTCTGTAGGAATTCATGTATGGTTTTGGCCTGAGTAAGGATAGCTTCTCAGTTGCCTCCAACACCTTTTGTGAGAGGTCTGTGGAAAGCACAGAGTACCTAACTAGGCAGCTGCGGACCAAAGACGCTGGAAGTTTCATGACCCAATCAGAAGGACAGGCAAGCCAGGCCCCAGGACCACAGGCCATTTTCTTGTCACCTGCCCCACACCTACTTCTGCCCATCACTGTCATTCTCTCTGTCTTTCCCTCCTGCTTCCGTTTGGTTTGGGGATGGAGGTCAGTCAGAGAAAGCCTCTCTTGGAGAGGCTGCACTCGTGTTTTCTGGATTTCAAGTCCTGATAACCTACTTTCCCTCCACCAATTAGGCTGCTAGTGAACAGAGCAATAGATTGAAAAGAACGTGGTAAGGTCTGGCTGACTTGTCAAGTTCCAGAGGGACGGGAACCTCCCTCACAGAGTGGCATAATGTGGAAGTCACCGTGACTTATGACTTACAAAGACTGGGTCACAGCAACCTCCGGCGTGGCAGCTATCAGTCACTGTGGGAGGAGCCAGTTCAGTTCTGTGCGGCTCCTTCAACCTCATTTTCCAGAAGTGTGGGGTGTGTGTGTGTGTGTGTGTGGTGTATTGCATGTGTGGTGTGTGTGTGGTGTGTATGGTGTGTATGGTGTATATGGTGTATATGGTGTCTGTGTGTTTGTTATGTGTGTGTGGTGTCTGTGTTTGTATATGGTGTGTGCATATGGTGTATGTGTGTGGTATGTGTGGTGTGCTTGTGTGTGTGTGGTGTATTGTATGTGTGGTGTGAGTGTGGTGTGTATGGGTGGTGTCTATGGTATATATGGTGTATATGGTGTCTGTGTGTGTGTTATGTGTGTGTGGTGTCTGTGTTTGTATATGGTGTGTGCATATGGTGTATGTGTGGTGTGCTTGTGTGTGTGTGTGAATGAAGAATGCATGCACACACACACACATGTACACACACATGCACACACTGGCATTTCAAAGATAGGGAGAAACAACCTCAAGAGAACCTAGAGAGGCGGGAGCAAACACAACTGGCCAGCATCTGGGACCCCAAGGCAGAACTGTAATTCAGGTGGGACCTGCAAAACCAGACGGCTTTGCCGTTCTGGCAAGGTACTGACTGAAAAGGTGAAGTTATTGGAGACATTAGCATGAAATGTTTTGATCAATAACAAGGATGAAAATTGTATTTCTGGGAGCATCTAAGAAGTCAGGTATGGGTGGCACAGACCTGTAATCCCAGCTATTTCAGAGACTGACACAAGAAGGTCACAAGTTTGAGGCCAGCCTGGGATAGTTAGCGTTTTGAAAATGATCATGAAAAGAGGTTTAGGATGTAGCTCAGTTGGTAGAGAACCAGACTAGCATGACTAAGGCCCCGAGTTTGATCCCAACAAAACGTAAACAGACATCAATGGTGCATGCCTGTCTGCCATCAGCACTCAGATAGTAGAGACAGGATGGTCAGAGGTTCAAGGCTATCCTCAGTTACACAGTGAGTTTGAGGTTAGCAATCCTGTCTCCAAGCAAAGTAAAAAAGGGCCTGTGGATGTGGTCCAGCAGTAGAGCATTTGTCTAATACACCCCAGACCCCAAGTTTAATCCCAGCACCATAAAACAAATAGTATCTAAGAAGAGAGCATGCCACCTGCTCTCCTGAAAAGCAGGAAGGAGAGCAGTGGTTTGCTAGCAGCTTAAGCATGGCAGAGATTATGAAAAGCAGCTTTGAAGCCACAAAAACTATAGGTGTGTTTCTAGTCCACACAGACTAAAAGAGCATCCGCTCGGAGGGAGACGGGACAGCACAGGAGGGAATTCTCAGGGGATAAACAGAGAGGGGGGGGTGATCCCGTGGGGGCTCACAGACAGTTGCTCCCCCTGAACTGATGCTGTGTGTGAACCTCCCGCTGACAACACCCCTTCCTCTTGTCAGCAAACCCCTCCGTTCCCTCGGATCGGGATCCGCCACTGCCGTCCATGTCCTGCAGGAGCGCTGTCCCTCAGCCATGGGAAGCAGCTCATCCACCCAGCACCACTTTGCGTTTCAGAACGCTGAGAAAGGTATGAGCTTTTCTGCTTCAGCGCTAGCATTGGTACCCAAAGCCCTTGCTGCGTAGGGCGGGGCCTCTTAGGATGGAAGTAGAAAGCCGTTCAGTTGCTCTCAAGCCGCCTCTTAGAACTGGGCTGCACCTTGGCAGTGACTACCACAGTGCTCAGTAGACCATCTGAGTTGATAAATTATTCCCAGCAGTCGCTGTTGTCTCTTTATCCAGTCTGCACACAAGAGGATAAAAATGATGTTGGATAAAGAGGGAAGCGAAAGATTCTGTGTAAAGGGTCCACCGTGCCAGTGTCAGCAGGGAGGAAGAACTAACGCCCTCTCGTGGAGTGGGGTAGACCAGCTGTTCTCAACCTCTGCTGCGACCCTTTAATGCCGTTCCTCAGAGTGTGGCCACCCACAACCATAACAGTATTCCGTTGCTACTTCATGCTATAATTTTGCTGCTGTTGTGAATTGTAATATAAATATCTGTGTTTTCTTAGGACTTTTTTTTTTTAAGATTTATTTATTGTTATATGTAAGTACAGTGTAGCTGTCTTCAGACGCACCAGAAGAGGGCATCAGATCTCATTACGGATGGTTGTCAGCCACCATGTGGTTGCTGGGATTTGAACTCAGGACCTTCAGAAGAGCAGTCAGTGCTCTTAACCACTGAGCCATCTCTCCAGCCCCAGCCCTAGGACTTTTGACCCTCAAAGGGAATGGGACTCATAGGTCTGAAGAGAACGAAGTGGAGAATCGAAGGAGTGGAGCTGTGGAGGTTGGCAGAAGCCAAACCTTACAGGATTTTGTTTGTTTGGGATTTATTTATTTATTTAATGCCTATGAGTACTCTATCTGCACGTATGCACGTATGCCAGAAGAGGGCGTCAGATCCCAGTATGGATGGGTATGAGCCACTATGTGGTTGCTGAGAATTGAACTCAGCAACCTCTGTTTGAGCAACTAGTGCTCTTAACCACAGCTCAGTCTCTCCAGCCCCTTGTATGGAGTCTTTTAAAGCAGAGACTCGCTGTGGATCTCTGGTGCCAGCAGCTTGCTATGAACCAAACCTGCCACAACTCTCTTACCTCTGCCTCTCAGATGCTGGTATTGCGGTCGTGTACCGCTACATCCAGTAACCTCCTGTAGGATTCTAAACTTTATTCCAAAGGCATGAAGGATGAAAGAATTCAGAATAAGGAATTCTAAAACAGTATTTTTATCTCTTCAGAACACTCTCCTGGCTTCTGTGAAAAAAGAATTGAAGAGTACAATGAAATTAATTTTTAGAGCTACTAACATCATCTCTATTAGTTACTTTTGCATAGATGCAACCAAGTCCCTTACAGAACAAATGTATTATTATAATAATAACTATTATTATTAATTATTGATAGGGTCTCATTATGTGGCCCTGGAACTCACTATGTAGACTAGGCTGTCCTCGAACTCACAGAGATCTGCTTGCCTTTGCCTTCCAAGTACTGGGATTAAAAACGTGTGCCACCACAGCCCTCAATGTAATTCTTAAAATGAGAACGTTGTCGACATTAGGGTTCCTCTTGTGTGTGATGAAAACACCATGGTCAAAGAAACCCAACGGGGGTTGGGGGGGAGGTGGCGGGGGGGGGGGCGGTATTCATTCAGCTTGTGCTTGTGCTTCCACATCACAGTTCATCATCAAAGGAAGTCAAGACGGGAACTCAGGCAGGGCAGGAACCTGGAGGCAGGAGCCGATGCAGAGGCCATGGAGGAACATAGCTTACTTGCTAACATGGCTGGCTCAGGGATGGCCCCACCTACAATGGGCTGAGCCTTCCCCGTCAATTACTAAGAAAACCCCCTTCAGGCTTGCTACAGCTAGATCTTAACAGAGGCATTTTCTCCATTGAGGCTCCTTTTTCTCTGATGACTCTAGCTTGTGTCAAGTTGACATAAAACTAGCCAGGACAGGCTAGAGAGATGGCTCAGAGGTTAAGAGCACTGACGGCTCTTCCAGAGGTCCTGAGTTCAATTTCCAGCAACTACATGGTGGCTCACAACCATCTGTAATGGGATCTGACACCCTCTTCTGGTGTGTCTGGAGACAGCTACACTGTACTCATATACATAAAATAAATAAATAATTCTAAAAACAAACAAACAAACAAACAAAAAACCTAGCCAGCACAGTGACATATACAAGGCTGGGTTGTAGGAAACACTCATCACTTGTTGTGTGGCATAAAAAGAGTACCTGTTCTCCACTGAGTCTAATTCCTTGTCCAGATGAAGATGCTGAGGTGTAAGCTGATTCGTTGATGCCACAGTTTGGCAGGACAATTCAGAGGAACCCAATCTCTTGAAATTCATCTTACTGTCACATTGTAGAAATATCACATACAGCACGTGCGCGCGCGCGCGCGCACACACACACACACACACACACACACACACACACACACAAACCTACCTCTCGTGCTTCCAGCCCCATCTTGGGAGTCCCAGCTCACAGGTTCGCATCCTCATCTGTGTTACAGCCTTCAAGGCAGCGGCCCTGATCCAGAGATGGTACCGGCGCTACATGGCCCGCCTAGAGATGAGGAGGCGATGTACCTGGAACATCTTCCAGTCTATAGAGTATGCTGGACAGCAAGACCAGGTCAAGGTATGTGGCGGTGGCCGCAGGAAGTGGGAGGACAGCAGTCCTGGTGTGGGAAGGTGCAGCTGATGGCACCACTCCCGGATTCTCTTTCCTTCGTTTTTTAAAGCTAGCCTCGTCTGGTTCTTCCACAGCTCCATGAATTCTTCAGCTACCTTGTGGACCATTTCACTCCCAGCAGCCACCATGAGAGTGAGTAGGAGTTGTCATGCTACGCCGTCTTGGCTTAATACCGTAGTGTCGGTGTGGTAGGGTCACCACGGGAGTGTAACTGGGACTCTTTCTGCCTAGAGCTTGGGATTGTGTAGGAAAGTTGGCAAACGAATGACCGAGTAAACTTTTAGCCTGGGCTCTCCTATAAACAAACATCCCTGGAGATAAGTGTTTAGGCTCAGGAGGAAGAAAGGAGTGGAGAGAAATGGAGGAGGTGGAGAGAGATGCGGAAAACGGGATCGAAGGCTAGTTCAGGGGGCCTGCGAAATACTGAAGAATGAACCTCCAGGCACCAGTTCCTGGTTGAAGGCATCCTACAGAGACGGATACAAGGGTGGTTGACTCCGCAGCCTTTCTGGTTCTGCTACCCATGATCCTCCGCGGTCCGGGAGGGAAACCCTTGGCCTTTAGAGCCTGGTAGCTGGAGAAGGCTACCACATTGGTGCGAGCCTCTTCTGTACCCACTGAGCAAGGTGAATGGCCTAGAATCCTTTCCTCATTGGCTTTGCCCTGCTCAACTCTGCATGTCGGGATGTCCTCTGACCGATCTTTTGATTTTTAAAAGAATATTTATTTTAAATCACGTGTAAAAGTGTGTGTGTGTGCCCTTGTGAACGCCGGTGTCTGAGGAGGCCAGAAGAGGGTGTTAGGTCCCCAGGAGCTGGATTTAGAGATCACTGTGAGATGCCAGATGTGGGTGCTAGGAATCTGACTCAGGTCTTTTGGACGAGCTGCCAGCACTCCTAACAGCAGAGACGTAATCTCTCCATCTCCCATTTCTGGTGATTTTTAAAAAAATAAATGTAGACCAACTAATGACTGTACAAGCACAGAAACATAACCTTCCTCCTGCACCCCCTAATCACCTGACTTCAGTTTCTCTGTCCTATTCTGGGCTGGAGCCAGTGCCGGACTGGCAGGGTCGCACAGCATTGACGGTCCCTCAAGGTTGGTTCCTAAGCTGGCCTGCCTTCGCCCTTTGTGTCTGAACTAGGAGATTTCCTGAACCGCATGTTCACCGAAGAGAGATTCGCCCAGGACGTGGAGACAGAGGAGGGTGGAGATTTTGAATCCATAGAGGTGCCAGACAGCTACACGGGGCCACGCCTCTCCTTCCCCCTTCTTCCTGACCATGCCACTGCCCTGGTGGAAGCTTTCAGGCTGCGACAAGTAAGCTTAAGTGGGGACCTGGGTCCCTACAAACTTGTATTTATGAGTAAAGGTAGGCCAAACCAGCCTGGAAATGTAGCCAGGCTCCTGTGATCCCAGCAGCCAGCTTCTAAGAGCGGAACCTTTGTGGTTTTGTTCGTTCAGCCTGCAGGTAGCTAGTGAGGAAGGCTGGGAGGCTCACACGGATCTGGGCACGGGGATGTAGCTGCCCTTGAGCAGCTGACGTGTTAGTAGTGGTGCAGGAAGTAATAAACTAAAGGTCAGTATGCGGTAGCACAGAAAGTGATGAGAGCTACGGAAGAGGGCAGGAAAGGAGGCAGTCTGAGCAATGGGAGATGTCGGAGCAGAGGTCAGGGTGCTTCGAGATACACCTGAGATATCTGGGAACAGAGTGCTCGAGATAAAAGGCTGAGTACAAAGGCACTGAGACAGGGACTCTGTGGACTGTCCAGGGACCTCAGAAAGACCGCTGTGATCAGTAAACTGGAATCCAGGGGGAAAGTAAGAGCTGCTGGGGCAGAAACACAGGGATGATACTCCAGCTTGCTCTTTAAAACAGTCACTAGGTATCAGACCCTAGTGGTGCACATCTTTAATTTCAGTATTTGAGAAGCAGAGGCAGGCAGATTGCTCTGAGTTCAAGGTTAGCTGAGTCTAGACAGTGAGTTCCAGGACAGTCGGGAGTTCATTTTGAGAATCTGTCTGGACTAATAATAAAAATATAGTGCTCGCCAAGTTGAGACTGGCATGCTGGTGAGCGTAGAAGAGAAGCGGAGGGGAGACAATGGTCTAAACAAAACACTGTCTTGGCTTCCCCCCCACCCCCCACCCCCCAATGGCCAATGCAGAGCTGGTGAGAACTTGTTCAGTTCTGTGAGGTGCGTAGATCATGGCCCCTCCACTCTCTGACAAGAAGAAAGCAGAGGGGTAGGGGTTAGGATGCTGTTTCTTGGTAATGGCAGGTTTGGTCCACACCATCAGTTCATACATTGCTACTAGTGCAGTTATGCACTTCCTAAGGGCAAAGAAAAATTCTATAGATTAGCCAGGAAAGAGGAGGTGTAGCTCAAAGAGGAGGGAAGAAAAGTCAGGTGAAAGCAGAGTTGCGAGAAGAGGATCTATAGTTTACTGGGTTCCTTCTGGGGTATGGGGTGGCTGGACGTTTGCCAGCAAAAGTGGGGTCATCCGTGTTAATTTATGGCATCCCACCCCTTCCTCCTGGTAGCAGCTCCATGCTCGATACGTCTTGAATCTTCTGTACGAGACCAGAAAACACCTGGCCCAGCTGCCCAACATCAACCGAGTCTCCACCTGCTACAGCGAGGAGGTCACAGTGTGTGGTAGGTGCTGGCTGGAGCTGCCTTCCCTGGGCAGATACAAATCGGAAAATCCTGCCATAGAAAGGGGCCAGGAACTGAGCCAGGGGGGAAGATGTGCTGGCTATTAGCAGGTCACATCGGCTCCCTTTCAGCAGACTGTTTCCATATTCGTCACACATTTACTTAAAGGAGACATGGTTCAGAGAAGCAGTTCATAGTGACTGCAAGTTCACACATTCTGTACTGAGAACAGAATCACCACAACAGTCAATAACAACAACAACAACAACAACAACAACAACACACACACACACACACACACACACACACACACACACACAAACAAAGAAACCCCAGCCTTTTGACATTTTATTTCTTGGTACTTCAGCAAATTTCAAGGCTTACAGAGTGTTTATCTCCATCCACACACATGCCTGTCATGTAGAGAATCATAGTGGCCAGCCTTCTGCGTTTGCTCAGTAGCATCCGTGTGGACAGAAGCCCACTCCCCAGCTGAGGGAGACGAACATGAGGAGGGGGTGGGAACTGGCCCAGCGGATGTGCCTCGCTCACCCTGTAAGCACCTGAAACTTAGAAATCATCCTTTCAATGCCCAAAGAGGAGATTTCTTGTTAGATTTTGTAACTTCTCTTGAACAGTCTCCCAGCACTGGTCCACAGTGAGTGACAACTTCTAACTTAGGTGGGGTGAACTCCCCAGCTCTCTTCCCATTACTGCCCTGTATTATATTGCCTGGTCTTTGCTGAAGTAACAGAGTAGCAAATTAACTGTGATAATCATAAACAAAACAAAACAAAACAAAAACAGTGTTTTCTGCTTTTCAGTACTAACTACATCTGCAATAAAGTAGAAGGAGATCAAAGTGATTCTCCCTAAATTAGTAACTGTTGCTTTCTAGCCTTGTCCCATTTTTCCAGACACTATTTTTCTTGTTAAACTATGAGTCAGTATGAACTAATATCCTTTTCTCTGTTAGGAGATCTACATGGCCAGTTGGATGATTTAATATTTATATTTTATAAGGTAAGAGCATCCAATTTAAGTTACTTTCCTGCTCTGAGGCTTAATTTAAAAGTTCAGATATAAGATATACCCTCCATTGCCCAAATACCTAACCGTTGCTTAGACTTACAAAAAAGACGTAATTTTATCTTATATTTTGTTTTGTTTTCCTGCATGTATTTTTGTATACCACATATACACAGTGCATGGAAGCCAGAAGAGGCGTGGACCCCTTAGAGCTAGAGTTACAGATGGTGATGAGCCTCCACGTGGGTGTTGGGAATCAAACCTGTGTTGTCTGCAAGAGAGCAGTCAGTGCTTTTAACTGCTGAGCCGTCTCTCCATGACCGATTGCTTGGGTTTCTACATGTGTGTCTCCACAATAATACCTGATCTAGAGTCAGCTTTGCTTTCTAGTCTGGTTTATTTTTGTAAATTTTAGGCAAATCTAAATGTCAGTTTGATAAGCAGCAGGAACCATTATTTAGCAATTGATTTTCTATTTTTTCCAAATAAAGAAGATTATTATGGAGGCATCCAAACTTTGTTTATATCCATTTTACCTATAAGTAGAACACATAACAAGTGTGTACGCAATATTTTATTAGTACAGTATTATTTCGTATGTATGCTATATTTCCAAATCATTCATATGCGTGTGTGTGTATGCATATGTATTCTCCTTTTTAAAATGTTTTTTGAAATAAGGTCTTATGTAGACGAGAATGGCCTACTTCTAACTCACTATGTAGCCAGACTGGCTTTGAACTCCTGATCCTTCCTACCTCCATCTTCCAAGTGCTGGGTTTAAAGATGTGTGCTATCAGGCTCAGCCTGGGATTACCTTATTTAATCCCCATGAGTTCATGGCAGTTATACGACTATTATTGTTATTGTCATTATGAACCTGGAACTTAAAAGCGGCTTCCATATCACAAGCCCAGCATTCTTTGGTCACACCACATGGTTGTGTCTCTACATCAAATGCCAGGCTTACTGAACATCTCCTAACTTCAGCGTCTTTGGAAAGGAAATGTAAGACAACAGAAAACATTTCCCTTTTTGCTGATATTTCAGTGTAGAGGAAACCACAGACCACAGGATTGGCTGTGGCTCCTGACTTAGCAGTCAGATGCCTGATGCCTTTAACCTGATGTTCTCTCCCCTCCCCGACTGCTTCTTTGTGAACTCATCATCGGTCGGAAGAACGGTCTACCATCACCAGAGAGAGCATACGTGTTCAATGGTGACTTTGTGGATCGAGGCAAGGACTCTGTAGAGGTCCTGATGGTTCTCTTTGCCTTCATGTTGGTATACCCCAAGGAGTTCCATCTTAACAGAGGAAACCATGAGGACCATCTAGTGAACCTACGGTACAAGCCCAGACTCATGGGATGTTGGGTGCTTCCTCTAGCATTCCTTGCTTTAGATGTCTTTTAAACAGAGTTTTCCTAGGGCTAAAGTTGTTCAGTGGTGGAGTACTTGTCTAGAATGCACAAGGGCCTGGGTTCAAGTACAAGTCAAAACATAAGTTTTCTAATTTCTGAAAGAATACACAGTATATAATATTTTTAAAGATTTTTAAATTCCATGTTATTTTACTATTGTGATAAGAACATTACATTTTTACTTATCAACATTTTTAGCTTGTAAACTATAAGGATCCACACAGAGGAAGTAGCAATTCTAGATAAACAGAAAGAATAGAATTTAAATGTCTCATCATTTCTCTACCCAAGAAAGAAATTGTAAACTTTTTGATGGTCCTTTCTATCTCTTTCTACATATTCTAAGGGCACAAAACTAGAATAAGCATTTTTATGAAATGTGACCGCTCCACGACATCTGTCACTAAATGCATCTTCATGTGTGCTTTGCCTCTGTGTCCAGATATGGCTTCACCAAGGAAGTGATGCATAAATACAAGGTGAGCCCCTTCCAAAGCCCGGCACTCCCTCCCTTCAGACAGTTCGGTGAAGCTGAATAGCTTGTCGTTTTTTAGATACATGGGAAGAAAATCCTAAGGACACTTCAGGATGTCTTCTGCTGGCTTCCGTTGGCCACTCTGGTTGATGAGAAAGTCCTTGTTCTTCATGGTGGAGTCTCAGACAAGACAGACCTGGAACTTCTGGCTAAACTAGACAGGCACAAGGTACTGATTCATGAGCTAATACAAACCTCACCTTCTGTCTAGTTTCACTGACCATGTGAAATAGAAGTCACTGTGCATGCCGACTGGTGAGAATGTGGGGAAAGGATTGAGGATTCCCAGCTGGCCTCAGGGAGCAAGTGTGCTGTAATCCATTAGCAATGTCTGCCATGGACACACAAGAGGAGGGTGGCAGCTAGTGCTGTGTTTTTGCCATCCTTGATCTAGATATACATTAAAGGATTTATTAATGTATATGTAAGTACACTATGCCTGTCTTCAGACACTCCAGAAAAGGGTGTCAGATCTCATGACCAGTGGTTGTGAGCTACTAAGTGGTTGCTGGGATTTGAACTCAGGACCTTTGTAAGAGCAGTCAGTGTTCTTAACTGTTGAGCCATCTCTACAGCCCCAATCTAGATAATTCCAATCACTGCCCTTTAGCACCATTTCCCAAAGAGCCCCTACTTCCCAAATGATTCACATCAAATCATCGTTATCTAAGTTCAACCCATGTGTGTTCAGCAACTGGCCAGCAAGAACGACGCTGCAACAGGATCCTTCTGCACATGTTTATTGGGAGAGCTTGATTGCAGAGGCGAAGAGACCCGTAGCCCAGAACTGGTGCTGCTTATATAGGCCTAAGAGAGGCGTGTCTCACACCTGGATTGGTTATGCACTAAGCCTAATTTGCATGTTCCTCATCTGATTGGCTACTCTCTCTCTCTCTCTGTACCTCACAGAGCCTCATTATCATACTCATTTGCATGTCTCACATCTGATTGGTTATACTCTCAAAGCCTCATTATTATGCCCGGGCCAGGCAGTGTCTTTGCAAAAAACTTTACTGCATATGTACACACTGGTTGTTTGTCCAAACTTATATATGGTGGCCAGCAGTAGTCAGCACCACTCTGCAACGGCACATGGTTTTAGAATAAGGACTGGCTTCCCACAGAGGGTGCTCTCTTGCCACATGCAAAGTTGATACTAAGGAGATATGGAAAGGACCCAGAGACTGTGTCTGTCCTTCAGGTATCTATAACAGTGCTGTGTGCTGGTAGAGGGATGGAGAGACAGAGAATGGAGTATAGGTGATGAACAGTAACTTTCTACTGTCCATTCGACTTTAGAAATAGAGACCTGGAAAACCAAGGCTTCGCATTCTTTTTATATTAGACTCTTGACTTTTTATGGTAGCCCATGCATCCCCTCTCCAACTGCCCCTTGTGGCCACCTCTGTTAAATCGAAGAGGTTTTGGCTCTTTCCTGAAGCTTCAACATCACGGAACTTATTACTGCAAACCAAGCAGCCCCAGCTCTGAGTGAATTCAATGGCTATGAACATACACAACAGCACATGGTTTTAGAATAAGGACTGGCTTTGAGGCTTGCAGTTGTCAGTTATCAGGTGACATGGCAACTTAGTGTTGTGACATTGTTTAGGGAATCACCTAGGCTGTCCCCTCCAAGCCTGGATCTGTATTGCCAAGAAAAGGAGCTGTTGTGCCCAGGTTCTGCACACTAGGGAGAAAGAGGAAGGCAAGTGTTCTTGCTCCTTCCAAACAATCCAGAACTCACCGAGTGTCCACTTTCACCTGCCTCATCAGACTGCGAATACGTTTAAAGGGGTGCTGGAAATGGGGTGTATGTGGTTGGCCAACCTGTGAGAAAGAATTGGAAGACAGATCTGGGGGGAATGATAGTGTTTGCCACAGACATATTCATGTTGGAAAGTGTTTCCTGGGTTGACAAAGCCTGGCCTGAGAAGTGAGACGGAAAGGGATAAAAATCCTGGTTCCGTTGCTTAGAGTTTGTGACCTTGGACAACCTAACTTAGTATGACCTTAGACATCACTTGTACAATGGGGATATGAATAAACTCTATTATTGGCATTGTGGAGATTAAATGTAAATATGTCAAATGTGTCACACATGGCTTATGAAACCATGCTCACATTTGGCTGAGGTGACATGAGATTCAAATGGCTGTGTTTAATGCCTACGCCTTCCTTGAGTGAATGGATCTCTAGAGCAACATCTTAAGAACTTGGAATTCTCTGCCGCCATGCTCATGATCCAAGATGGCTGCTTGAGTTCCAGTCGTGGCCACATTTTAGCCAATTAAAAAGGACAGAAGAAAGTTACATTCTTTTCTTTTATGGACAGCGGGTGGCACTCAATGTTTCTCTTCCTACCTACTTGACAAGAATTTATTCAAATGGCTATACTTACCTGAAAGGAAAGTTTGCAAATACAGTCTCTATCCCAGGTATCCCAGGGTGTATGCCCATTACTAAGGGGGGGAGAGAGAGAGAGAGAGAGAGAGAGAGAGAGAGAGAGAGAGGGGTTAGGGTGGCCACCCCGATTTAGCTTACAATGTTGGCTTCTGTGTGCACTCT